>NC_053116.1:18172003-18472003 GCF_010015445.1 Perca fluviatilis | reverse complement strand
GTTACAACAGAGGTCATTTTTTGTTTCAAGATTTTGGAAGATGCAAGTTCATGTTGCATGTTATTTTAATATCATTATTTTGCCTTTATTAGTTTGTATTGTCTCTGCCCTGAACACTGTTCTAACTATGGTTTGTACATTGTGTGTCCTCGGTTGCACCAATACCCTGCCAAAGTGTTTGTCAGCGAGTCTGTGAATAAGAGTGCCAGCTCTATGACTAAAACATTTAACCTTCACTGTTTTTCATTTTCTAATCCTAAATAATAGGGCTGGGCGGTATATCGACTTTTTAAGGTATATCTATATATTTTCAAATGAGATATGTGATGAGACACTACTGTTTTTATTGATATAGTTTGATGTTGTGTTACATAACCTATTTCTTCCATAAAGCACTGCCTGTGTTTGCATCCCTCCACTCAGTCTCTCCTGGCAACCCCGCCCCCACTCGCTCACAGGCTCTCCTTCAAAATGGGGGGACAGTGCCGGTCCACGCGGCTGACATTTGTCAACTTTCTTTATTATTTGCACAGCTGTATATTTTGTTAAGTAGGAGATAAAAAAAAAAAAAAAAAAACTGTAGTTGTACCAGTGTTTCTGCTGGTAACTTTCTGTTGCGGTGGCCACCATGGCGAAAAACACTGAAGAACAGTAATTACTTGAGGTAACATTAATTTGAGTACTATGAGTATGAGCGCATGAGACAGCACATGGATGCGGGTGAGAGATGTGACCCATGACCAGATCATATCAAAGTTCATAAAAACGCGGAGCAGTGACGATACAGACATTTTATACACAAGACGCGCGGGACCCGTTTGTATGAGTCAGCCGTCACTCTGTGAGTAGAGAAACCAGTCGTTTGCGGTGTAGTTTATACACTTGACTAATAAACCACAGAATTGTACAGTAACAATCGGCTTCACGATCAAAACAAGTTTTTGTATAATACACTTCAGTCCATCACACGCTTCCTCTCTCTCGTCTATGAGCTCTCTTTCTCTTTTAATCAGTCTGTTGTTGAAAACATTCTCAAGCATTCTCCGAGCTATTCTATATTCTTTTTTATTTATTATAGGCTATTTATTTTAGATAACGATATATATATATATATATATATATATATATATATATATATATATATATATATATTGTGTATCACCATTCAGCCGAAAACTACCGAGATATGATTTTTGGTCCATGTCGCTATGATTTGACCAGCATCTGGCTAAAACAGGGATGTGTAATTTGAACTAAATTGCAAAGAGATGCCTACTTCTGCTGAAAGAACAGTGGGAAAATGAGGGGAAGAGAGCGAGGAGAAGAGAAAGAAAGACATGTCTCCAGGGATGCATTTTAATTCACCCAATTGCCCTATATTCCCCTGCAGTTTTTGTTTTGATGATAGTGACGCTTTGCATATCTTTACCCTCCAAGCATAGAGGATGTGCACAGGAGGGGGACCTGTGTGTGTGTGTGTGTGTGTGTGTGTGTGAGAGAGAGAGAGAGAGAGAGAGAGAGAGAGAGAGAGAGAGAGAGAGAGAGAGAGAGAGAGAGAGTGCGTGCACGCTTTCTATCTTCTAGCATCATCAGGTTGGGATTGTGACGACATTTATTAGAGACACAGAGAGAGGAGGAGGGGGAGATTGCATGTCAGTGTTATAGCAGGTAGAAATGGGAATATCATGGTTCAGCTGACTGTAGTGGCTCAGCACGTGTTAGTTGTTACATGTTTTTCTCTGATATGTTTAAAAGGCAATTTCTTGTAAATGTTCTGAAGACTTTTTATGTAGAAATGGCTGTAAATGTTAATTTGTTGTTGGTCATGAAAATGTAACAGCACCTTTGTGTGTCATAACTGTCAGATTCAAGTCCTTCCTCACTTTTTTCCCTGCATATATACAACTATTTCGATGCACACAAGAATAGAGAAGCTTGTGTGCTGATTTTGCTTCAGTGCTTGTGCTAGTTAAGATCATCAAATCAAAGTAACCAGTGGATCTAGAACGGGTAATCATAGTTTGACCATGTGCATCCCTCAAATGAGAGTGCTGATTGAAAACATACAGTACCTGCCATCTTCAGATAGCTATACAGGGAGTTAATTAATTGTCAGAGAAGGCGGTCATACTTGTAAGCTGTTGTGGATGAGGGATGCTAATAATACTCTGCCTTGTTGAAATTATTGCCCTAATCAATATACAACTGTAATTTAGATGTCTCTAATGGTTAAAAATGGGTAATGAAATTGTAACAGACAAGACTCGTGAGATGCAGTGCTCTTTTGACCTGCTCTAACACACACCCCTCTGCGCCTCCCCCCTTTGGTGTCTGGAGAGTCACCAAAATACCAGGCGCAGGCGAGGGAAGAACCTCACTGCTCCAGAAAATTCCACTTTGCCGGAGCCCACACAAAATGGAGCCCACTGTGAATTTTTGGATGCACAAAAATACCAATTTAGCTCAGTGTTCACGTCTCTCTTTAAAGGAATACGCCACCGTTTGTTGAAATAGGGTTATTCACCGTCTCATCTATATTTATATAGGTGGGCAAATGCATTTTTGTCTCAGTGCATGCATTGTCTTAGTCCGGAGCCCCGCCGAGCCCCGCGGATCTCAGTCAGGGCAGCGACATTTGGTTGTCCACTTACCCAGAAACGGTGACTTTGCGCCGGCCGCAGAGCCCCGCGGGCTGCCTGCTGCGGAGCCCCGCCAAGCCTCACGGATCTCAGTCAGGGCAGCGGCATTTGGTTGTCCACTAACCCAGAAACAGTAATTTGCCATTGCCGGTGTAGCCTCATGCAACTTCCACCCAATATGGTCCCAAGTCAATATCTACCTAGGAAATCGTCTAGTCTTAATCTGCATTGCTATTTTTACTTGTTGTGAATATGCAGGCCACAAGAAGTAATTAGGTTTTGTTTTTGTTGTTGTTAGGTCACTTTTACTCACGACATGCTAACGGCAACAAAGGATTCCATTCATTACGCTAAGCTAAACTAGCGAGAGACAAAAATGCGTTTCCCACCTATATAAATATAGAGGAGACGGTGAATAACCCTATTTCAACAAACGGTGGCGTATTCCTTTAAGCTTCAATAAGAGCAGGGCAACAAAAGCCTCTCACTGTCTTTCTCCTATTGGAGATGAGAAACAGTTAACTTGGATTAAGTTGGCTGAGGTGTGTGTGTGTGTGTGTGTGTGTGTGTGTGTGTGTGTGTGTGTGTGTGTGTGTGTTGCATCGTGCTGGGAAGAGCAGTTGAACAAAGATTTATTTATAGTTAGTTTTATGGCCACAGTGAAACTCCAGGCCTGTCCTGGCACCATGCCCACCCACCTTTATTCCAGATGTTACCATGGTGAAACTTATGGGTGGTATCCCAGCAACCAGACAGCGGTTTGGGAGCTGGAGACGACTGTTGTATGAGAGTGATAGATAGATTACTAGAGAGAGAGGGAGAGAGAGAGAGAGAGAGAATTGAATAGTCTCTGCTCTTTCTGTGTTGTTTTTCCCCCTCCAGAGGCCAAGGTCTGGTGTTGATTTAAGCCCTGTCTTAATGTGATTATCACCCCAACGTTAAGGGCTCTGCTCATTCCCTCTGCTACATTGATTTCCATTTAAAACTGTAATTGAGAGGAAACAAACATTGGTATTAGCTATTCTCACCCTCCATCGCTCTCTTGTTCCTTTTCTTACAGCATAGACGGCTTAGTTTTTCAGGAGTTCACAGAGGGAGAATTTGGTTGGCTGGAGTCCAGGAACAAGGCTGGTTACTGGGAGCAGAGAGGAGGAAACTGGGATTTTGCCAAAGGCTGTTAACTGCTGGGTATATGATGGACTGGAGCAACACACTGTCGCACATTGTCTCACAGTGACACAGCTATGGTGATGCTGACCTGTACACAATGACTATAGGTTTGTTTTGAGGCTTATGGTCTGCATTGGAAACCCCATATGGCGAGCTGTGGTTTGGCGTCTATCCAAAGCAATGTTAACTCTTTGAGACGGATATGGAGGCAAAGGAGCAGATTAACCTTTAGAGCACAGACAGAGAGGGAGATGAGGGAGAAAGTCTACCCAGAGAAGCAGGGACTTGTTGGAAAGTGAGACATAAAGATAGACTTGGCTTGTAACCAGTTCATTTTTAGAGCTGGAAGGACACTTTGTTGCACTTGTTGATATCATAAACTTATTTTGAAAAAAATTACATTCATTCATTTGCATTAATAGCAAATGTCGATGTAAAAATGTAGTAAATGCAGTCCCATGGTCCCGGTTAGGTATAGAGCATTCTCCTCATTGCGTTCTCCTTCTTGGATCAATAACTCTCTATACCTGCATTTATATGCAGTGATGCTGTGGAGAGGAGTAGACAGAGGGAGTAAGAATGAGCAGGTGAGGAGTATATGATGAATATTTTGATGAAAAAGACTGAGACAAAGAAATAAACATGAGAGAGAGAGAGAGAGAGAGAGAGAGAGAGAGAGAGAGAGAGTAAGGATGAGGGGTACAGACAAATTTCAACAGGATAGAAAGCGAGGGGAAAGAGAAATAATAGCAGATGACGGGTTGTCTTTATGCTGTGGAAAGAAATTATGATGAATTGGCTAATTAGTTGAGGACAAATCATGGAGGGGTTTCTTATTGGCTAGACAGATCGATGCACATTTCTTTCATTTGCATAATCATCCTCATCATCGAAATAAATACTCACACTGGGAGAGAAACTCAGAGTTCAGAGTGAGAGATGGCAATTATACAAAGCAAGGGACAACTTATCGGTGGAAAGTGTTAACTGTGTAGCACTGTTTCTTCATTACCACCCATCAACTGTAACACAAAGCATGTGACATGCATGACATAAAACTTGCAGCTGTTACCTTTTGACAACAATGGACTACATTTGGTCTGCGTCATTACTGCGGCGACACACATGCCACCCACTTTCTTCAAGTCTTTTCAGAGTGCACCTGAGTGTGTGCACTTACAGAGGAGGATTCAAGGGCACAGCTAAGTGATATTCTACGAGGGAGTGTGAATGTGGAGGGGAGAGCACAAAGGAAGAGAGAGGGAGGAAGAGGAGGGTGAAGAGAAGGAGACAGCAGCAGTAGATGCTGCGAAGATAGTGGCATTGTTGGGGACCTTTTTTGTTGTTTGGTGTTTTTGTTCCCCTCATCATTCCCCCACATCCTCCAAGTACAAAAGAGAAAAGAGAGTTGACATTCAGCACTGGTGTGGGGAAGCCAGGCAAATGAGAGCGCAACACACCCTACCACTGCTGTCACCTGTGTGTGTGTGTGTGTGTGTGTGTGTGTGTGTGTGTGTGTGTGTGTGTGTGTGTGTGTGTGTGTGTGTGTGTGTGTGTGTGTGTGTGGGAGGGGGGGTATGCTTGCGTTTGGGTATGTGTGTATGTGTGTGATTACCCTTGGGTACCAGACATTTTCTAGTCAAGGACAAACTCACTGAAGACCCTTAAGGTCCTCTCACCTGTCCCAGTCATGATTGTAGCCCATGTTTCTCCTATTTTCGACATTTACTGACAGCATTTATATGATATTTTGTACTGTGTTCTCATTCATAGGCTCAAAAAACACTTGTTTTCAATTGTGACTGGACTGTATTGATTTAAAACTCGTCCTTAATCTTTTTTGTTTTTTAAAGAAGATTTTTTGGGACATTTTAGGCCTATATTTTCATAGGACAGATGAAGACATGAAAGGGAGAGAGAGGGGGAATGACATGTAGCAAAGAGCCGCAGGTTGAAGTCGAACCCGCGGCCGATGCGCTGAGGAGTAACCTCTATATATGGGCGCATGCTCTACCAGGTGAGCTACGCAGGCACCCTCTCGTCCTTCATCTTGTTGCGAAGTAGCGATGCGACCAGGCCTGCAGGACGGTTGGTGTCGGGGTGTTGCTGGCGTGTTGTCTCTGGAGCTGGAGGCCCCATTGAAATGCCAGCTGAGTGTCTAAAAGAGAGACAACCTCACTGATCAATCAGGAATCTCCTCATTCATTATTCACAGTGAGCCCATTCAATCGCTCTGAGCCCAGGGCCACCACATTCTGTCATCAATGCCGCCATTGATTATCAGGCCTCATCAGCGTTTGTTTGGCTTGTCAAATCAATGCTTTCTTAACGGCATGCTGTCCCTGCAGGAGACCGCAGATGAATATTTCATATCCACTCTGATCCAATCATAATTCAAAGCATATCACGCCGCTAACTCTCCTGTTGTTGTGAGAAACACTTTGTTTTTATTATTATTGTCCAATAGTTTTTCCAGTGCTACATACTCAGTATTTAGATGTACAAATCAGAGGAGAAAAACAGGAAAAAAGTGTACAAGGTTTTACCAAAGGTTTGTCCCCATCAATAGTGCAGGCTCTCCACTGATTACTGTGAATTAGGAAGTATTCTTATGAATGGACTGCTGCTATGTAGATTGTCAGGTAGTCATGTATACCTCTTTGTTTAACACTAACGCACCTCCAGTTACAGGTTTTGTCATCTGCTTGCCTGTTTGCTAACTTTACAGTATAAAATGTCACATTATGTACTCAGCTGTCACAGTATGCAGCCTGCGCTATAGCAGCAGTGCAATAATATACTAGTTTTAGATTTGGCTGAGTTGCTTTCATTAAGCTTCATGAATTTACAGCATTTGTCGATTCCTGGTAAGACTACACAGGATAATAATTTCTACAAATTATGTGAGGAGCTGTGATTAATCTAAAAGCTGGCAAAAGTTTGAGGGGATTTCTTTAATGAGTAAAATATGTGCAGTCTACTTGAGGCTTGGCCTGACAGAGCTGATTGGAAATGAGAAGCTAAATTAAACTTTGAGCATGTTTAGCATTATTACTAAAAGCAAATTTGACTGCATGTCTTTACATTGTCCTTGTGACTTTTGGGTTTACCAGTTGGAGTCATTTCAGGGTTAAATATTTCTTCTTATTCCTGACTTGACTTCCACTTCACCCCTGATCCACCTGTTTGTGTAGTGGTTATGACAGGTCAGTGTAGAAAAACGATTGCTGACAGGCATAGCTTTGCTGGGAAATAGAGAAAGAGCACTACCCTCTCTGTACACAGTGTGTGTGTGTGTGTGTGTGTGTGTGTGTTTGTTTGTCTGTGTGTGTGTGTGTATGTGTGTGTGCGTGTGTGTGTGTGTGTTTGTCTGTGTGTCTGTGTGTGTGTGTGTGTGTGTGTGTGTGTGTGTGTGTGCATAAATCCCCATGACAGGAAGTCAGCAGGAAATGGAGGGACTTCCACAGCAGTGTTTACTTTTACATTTCAGCAAAAAATATCTGGCTTTATTCTAAACAGATAGATGGCATATGAACAAAGGAGGAAATCACATATGCTCCTGAATAGGAAATAAGGAATGTAAATATTAAGAACCAGACTAATATTTTTGTTTGTGGTTTGCTTTTCAAGGGTATGATGAACTATGCAAATGTCACAGTTTTTAGGATGTATGGACACTGGCTGTGTGCATGCGTGTTTGAGTGGTGAAATATCCTGCAACATGTAGAAGCACTACAACAGAGAATAAGATCTGGTGTCCCCTTGTACATGATGACTACAGCTCTGTTCCTGGCCCTTTTGTGTCTTGATAAGAATCAGCTGCAACAACGTATATACACTCCAGAATAGCTCTTTGTCAACTACCTGGATTATCTGGATGGATTAATGATGTGGACAGAGGATGTGCTTGCTAAACAAAAAGTTTTTGATGCTATGAAACCACAAACAAACATGCACACGTGTCCCACAAATACCCCAGACCCATGTAAGTGACTTACAGTGACTTAGTTGCCGTAATCAGAATCTTGAACCAACACAAGTCATTACTTTGGTATCCTTAGCTGCTCCCTCTGTTGTTCACCTCTGTGATTTCTCTTCTTTTATCTCTTTATCTCTAATTCACTCTCTCTCACTCTCCTCTGATTGTTTGACAGGAGCTGAGAGGATTAGTTAGATAGGGGAGCTCTTAGGACTCTGTTTACTGTAAAGCACATTCGTGAGACATCTCCCCCTTTTCTGAGGTGTGTGAGAGAGAAACAAGAGAGAGAAACAAATCCTTGATTCAAAAGTGTCTAACACAATGTGTGTCCCTTCATTACGTCCTCTCGCTTAATCCCGTTGCTTTCTCACACTCCCTCGTCCTTCCTTTCCCCAATGGAGATCTTCCCCTGTTTCTCAAAGGCATTTCAGTGTTGGCTCCAGGCGCATCTTTTGTTCTTTCATTCTGTACCCCTCCTGTTAACACCCTAACCACAGTGACTGTGCCCCTAGCCAGGAAACACAGGCTGGCCTGAAGCTCTGTTTGGGGCAATAGCACTGGGTGCAGACAGACACGCTAACAGACACATTAGGATATAGAGAGAGAGAGAGAGAGAGAGAGAGACACACACACACACACACACACACACACACACACACACACACACACACACACACACACACACACACTTGGACTCAGTGTCTGCTCCCTACCTGGGGTATGAATCGATGAAAGCAAGCTCTGAAGTGTTTGACCTCTGAGTCTGGCTGTTGTGCGTCAGCAGGTATTTTACTCATAATATCACCACCAGGGAAGAGACACACACACACACACACACACACACACACACACACACACACACACACACACACACACACACACACACACACACACACACACACACACACACACACACACACACACTCACTGAAATACACAGATGAACATGACCTAGTACTTAAGGAAATAGCTAAAAGAGAAATGGTGAATTCATTTTTTTTTCTGAATCAATTTAAACTTGAACAAAATCAATGAACAAAATTCTTGACCTGATAGTAGATTCACATAAGTTACATAAGTTTAGTCATGTTTGCATAATCGTAATAGATTAAAATGTATGTTTTGTGTTTGATTGTTCTAAATTTAGGCCTTTTAGTTCCATTTTATAAATTGATTGACTTATTGATAAACTATAATGTTACAACAGTGTGCAGTTAACAGATCCAACAGTTCAAAAGAAAAGGTTAAAGGAATAGTTTGACATTTTGGAAAATGTATTTGCTTCCTTGCAGATAGTTGTGAGAATATTGATTCCACTCTTATGTATGTATGTATGTATGTATGCTAGATATGAAGCTACAGCCAACTGACTGTTAGCTTAACAGGGAAATGGTGGGAAACAGCTAGCTCTGTCTGTTACATTTTTTTTGCCTACCAGCCCCTCTAAAGCTCACCAATTAAGATGTTATATATTGTTTGATTACTGTAATCTGTGCTAAAACAGAGGTGTAAAAACAAGTGGTGATGCACTGATCTATTTTTTGGCCTGGTCTGTTGTGGGCTTGCGTATATTCAATTCAATTCAATTACATTTTGTTTATAGTATCAAATCATAACAAGAGTTATCTCGAGACACTTTACAGATAGAGTAGGTCTAGACCACACTCTATAATTTACAAAGACCCAACAATTCCAGCAAATTCCCATATATAGTGAGTATGTAGGTTTTTGTGTATGCTTTTCTGTGTATGTGTGTGTGTGAGTGAGAGAGAGAGAGAGAGAGAGAGAGATGTCTGAGAGGGAGAGTGTGTTTAGTTCTCCCTGAGTGGGTTAGATCTGATAAGGCTGACAGCCACAGGTTGATATTCCTGAGAGCAGCCAGCCTCTCCCCTTCACAACGCATGGCTGACACACAGACCTACAGAAAGGAATAAGATTTATGTCCCGCTGTAGGATGTTTTAAAATATAAAACAGGGTGACATCTTTTGGGTATATTTTCCACAGGCATGCACAAACCCACGTTGGGCAATTACAGATGTATAGCATGGATCTGTTCATGCATTAGCAGCTTTCTATTGTAATACTCAATGCAATGCCATTACAGAATTAAGCAGACTTGGGAATCAGCCAGCAGACACTTTGCCATGCAAATGCTCCAATGGGAAGTGTGTCAGTGTGACAGTCACTCTAATATACACATAATAACACCTCACAGGCAACGTCTTCTCTCCGAGGCCTAACTTCAAACAACCCCAGGCTGTCTGTGTGTGCTCTGGTCATGTCTTCCTATCTGCTTGCATTTTTCACTCTGCTTCTGATTTGTCTCCCACAGGACCTAAAGAGAATGACAGTACCCAGCAAACAACACATCTACATCTTTATGTGCATAGATTTTATCTGTCTAATTTCCCATATCGCTCAGGAATACAAATACACGCTGGTGATCCCACATAGAGTACAATAGACCATCATATTCCCATCATTTATATATTCTGGCAAAACAAATACCTATAACTGCACACAGACACACGCACACACCCACGCAAAGCGCTCTACATTGCTTTATTTTGCCTATGATGCGGGCCCTTGAAGAGGGCAAAGCAGTAGCATAATGACATTGAAGAGAATCACAGAGTCCTGTGAATATAGAATGAAAGAAGAGAGAAGGAGATAGGAGAGAAAAGCCTGTACCCTTATTCAATTAGTGGCACTGGCCCGGAGTAATTACTTCTACTCTCCCTAATTCGCATGTAAATTTGCGACGAGCACTGCACTATTTTAATACAATTTAGCGCCACTTTGACTGGATGCCAATGTTGTGCACATGGAAGGGTGTGTGTGTGTGTGTGTGTGTGTGTGTGTGTTTGTCAGGGACATAACTGAAGAAGAAAGATGAATCCTTTGTGTGATTCTGCCATAGAGAAAGGCAGTGGGAGTGGGAGAGTAAACGGAGAGAGGAGTAGGGCAGTAGAAGGAGAGAAGGTCTATAGTGTTGACATGATGATCAGATAAGATCTGCAGTGGGACTTGACTCACTCGGCCTGTCCTGTGGGAACAGCAGCTCTGACTCTTTCCTACAAATATGCTGTCACCTCTCTCCTCTCTCTGCCTGCGACACACACACACACACACACACACACACACACACACACACACACACACACACACACACACACACACACACACACACACACACACAAATTACAACTCAACATCTCCACAAAATAAAGAGGAACTTGTTGGAGAGGGAAATGTGCCAGATTAAAAGTTAAAGGATTATAGGTTTTATTTTGTGCTCATTGGCTTAACGAAACTATGAGTGTGTAACCTTCAGAGCATCTCTTAGCTTCATGTGCAGTTGAGGAAATAAAAGTGAATCCTAATCTCTGCAGCTCTCTCTTCCCAGTATTGATTTTCCCCAGCCAATAGATCGTCTGCTTAGATAATTGTCTAATTAGTCTACTAATTGGTCTGTATAATTAGCCATTTTAGGATATTGTTCGGGATGAATAAAATTGGTTTGTGTCAAACACTGCCTGATAGTCATTCTCACACTGCACATCTCTCTGCCCACCACAGACACATGGGATCGATACCCAGCCTTTGTCTCTCTGCTGTCTCAAACAGGTGAATGGGTTAGGGTTAGACATTTGGACTTAAAAGAAAAACTTACATTTCTCTGATATTTAGGAAATGCTTTGCATTACACAATGTTTTTGTGTCTTACGTGTTAATATGATGACTGGATGAAAAGGTTAACACAGGGACATAACTGACAACACACTGGATGTTTTCCTGCTGACTCCTGGTATGTTATTTAATAAGACATGCCATTAAGTTAGGCTGGAGCTTGCATGATCCAATATAATGACATTATGCACTATCCATTAAATACATATATGCATTGAAATACACCAAAAGCTCAGGTGAAAGATATTTGAGAAATGCAACAATTTTCAACAATTGAAAAATATATGTTGTTAAATTCATACAAATTGATCATGCATATTAAGTAACCCCACATGGGTTGAGCACCTCTGCTTTGATTTAATGTTTTGAAATTACCTTGTCATTTTGTCTCACCATAAATCCAGCGTTGTGCCTTCTGTAATCTCCAACATGTTTTGATAGAATTGGTGCAGCTTTAGTTCAGGGTAGTTAATTAAAAAAAACTCCTCGCACTTAAGAACAATGAAATCTTACTATCAGACCTGAGCCTTAGTGCCAAGCCTAAGATGGGGAATTTCCCATCCAAGGCATCTGTGGGGCTTGTCAGAATGGCCAAATATGGTATTACTTGGCCTGATAATCACCCAGTGTGTCTCACTCCTAATTTTCGCGAGAACAGACAAACTGAGAGACAGGTAAGACAGTAGGACAGTCTCCAAGCTCTGCATGTCACTTGAAAGGAAGGAAGAAACACAATGTGTTTGAAACTCAAGAAGTTATACAGGAAGAGGGGCCAAGCTATGTTTGGTGCTAAGCTAGGATGTTGTTTATTGATTTGTGTACAGTCTCTCTGAACTTTATTTGAGGTGAAAACAGGCCATGCAAGGCCAACTCAACTGTGTATATGGGTAAGCAAAGCACAACGCGAAATATTCAGGGGTGGGGACTGTGTGTGTGTGTGTGTGTGTGTGTGTGTGTGTGTTTGTTTGTGTGTGTGTGTGTGTGTGTGTGTAAATACATTAGCAGGTGTGTCTCAGCTGTTGAGTTGATCTAGTGATTTGAGGCAAGTGCCCTTTGACACTTTAACCCTTGTGTTGTCTTCCCGTTGACCGTGCAACTTTTGTTTTTTGACATTTTTGTCACTTTTTTACAAGTGTTTTGTCATTTATCCCGATGTTTTTGTTGATTTTGTTTTCTGTGATTTTTTTGTGTGTTTTCCCCCCAAATTTTGTCATTTTTTGAACCTTCTTTTGTCGGTTATTTTTCAAATGCTATCAAATTGAATAAAACACCCAAATTCAATGAAAGCAGAAAACTGATCATTTATTTTACTTGTGAAGAGCGTTGTACGGAACCATCCATGTTATTTTTTGGTTGATCAATTTGTTTGAAAGAAACCCAAATTTCTGATATAGAAACTTTTTGAAAATGGGTCAAATTTGACCCGAGGACAACAATAGTGTTAATGACCTCTGACTAATTTCACCCCATTTTCTCTGTGTATTCCTCTCTCATTTCTCTCATACACATAATATAAGAGGTTCTTTTTACCTGTCCTATATTTGGAGGTTTTACTGCACACAGAGCAGCTGTACGTAGCTGTGCTGTACATAGATTTGTATGGGAGCTGGGCAGATGTCACCTGTTTTTCTCAGTGTGGAAATCCCCAGCTCCCCAGGCCCTGCTGGGCAGCGCAATGACTCACATAATCTCTAGTGTGTTTGTCTGTGTGTGGTGTGCGTTTCTGTGCGAGTGTGAGTGTGCACTGGTGCAGGGATTGTGAGTATGCTTGTATTCTTATGCATGCATAATGTGTGTGTGGGGGTGTGTGCACATACATGTTACAAGTGTGGATATGCCTCTGTGTGTGTGTATTTGATGTATTCTAATTTTCAGGACGCTTTGTTTTAGGCAATTAGGACACATACAAACTTGCAGCAACTTTTAAACAAGTCTCATTTTTCATAAATGCTTTGTTAGGCCTAGAAACAAGCTAACCACCAGAAATAAATAATCACAGTCCTATAATAGGGCTTTTCTGTGCTCGAGTATATCCGTGTATTAGTGTGTATGGTGATGCTGTGCAGGTCTGTGTCGGTCTATATGTGTCTGGTGACCTTTGACACTTACAGTTGGTCCCCTTTGATCTTATTAACGTCTTGCTCTCACCAGATCTAAAAGACTTTTTCCCCTGTTTGTATTCAGCACAGTGCCTCTGCTCCTCCTCTGACTGAATGTAGATCACTACATTTGCTTTGAGTTATCACAGTACTCAAAGCAATTTCTGCTCTGGCATAAAACAACATTTTCATCGTTGCTTTCGTAACATTCAAATTAACGTCTTGTCCCTGACTCCCCTCTTCATGATCATTCCATCTTTCTGTCCCACTTTGGCCTGCATTTGTGCTCTGTACTTTTCTAACACAAACTCTCTCTCTCTCTCTCTCTCTCTCTCTCTCTCTCTCTCTCTCTCTCTCTCTCTCTCTTTCACATTCCTTTTCTATTATAAGCAGCACTTTGTCTGTCTGTAAGTGGGAGGCGTATTCCTACACAGGTTTTGAGCCATTTTCACATATTGAATTCAATTGCCTCAATTCAGACGCCTAATGACGAATAGAATTAAATAAGATATTTACAATAAGCCAAATGCCCCGGCAAGCTGTCTGTACATGCAGAAAGAAAAAAAGGTGACTGTTGTTCAATAGCCAAGGACACACTTTCTCCTTTTCTCCGTTTCTCTTTCACTGTGGGTTTGACATAGTGGCAGTGACATGCGGTTATGCACACTTGAGCAAGCACACACACACACACACACACACACACACACACACACACACACACACACACACACACACACACACACACACACACACACACACACACTAGGCTACGGTATAACCAGTGGTGTAGTCTAATGTATTATAGTGGGTATACTGTACTTTATATAAATATATTGACCTATGTACTGTATATGGGCCATAATCTTCCTTTGGGGGAGGGGGGCATATCATAGTGGGGGGTCTGGGTGTCCTCCCCCAGGGTTATTTTGAGCGTCAAACACTTCATTTCCTGCATTCGGATAACTTTTATTCACCGATTTACGGTGGAAATACCTTTTATTTAGCCTATGCAAAGAAGAAAAACACAGATGACAATTCAAAATATATCAAAATATAATGGAAAGTATGTTGTTGCGTGTCATTGGGAATTTTTAAGTGGGTATATGGAAATCCTGGAGCTTTCTTAGTGGGTATACTGCGTATACCTGCGTATCACGTAGACTACACCACTGGGTATAACTACAATCCAGGTACAGACAAAGACACATACTGTATGCTTAGGTCATTGACACAGACACATACAATCCCTCTCTCTCTCTCTCTCTCTCTCTCTCTCTCTCTCTCTCTCTCTCTCTCTCTCTCTCTCTCTCTCTATCTATCTATCTATCTATCTATCTATCTATCTATCTATCTCTATCTCACATATATGCTGGCTAATATACACAAGTTGCTGGCACTCTGATATGTGCTGCTAGATTGATCCAACTCTTTTATCTGCTAAATAACTTACCATCGATTGGAAGGGGGAAGGGGGAAGGAGGAGGTGGAGGAGTAGAGGGAGACATGGATGTGCAGAGAGGATTAAAGCTTACCAATATCCAGGAGCTGTCCGCACTGCCTGAACAAGTTACCATTTCACCCACAGCAGAGATAGAAGAGCATGATAAAAACAGATGCAAGTCAAAAAGAGCCTCTGTAGACCTGCATCAGAAAAGGGTTTAGTTTTTGTCCAAGTATCCCTATGAATTAATCTAAGTATAGATTTCATTCTTTCACATGCTTCCTAGAGCCCTCCAGCACCTTGTTGTTATAAGTCTGGGCTCTAACAGGTATTATCTATTTCTAATAATTTGAGGGAGCCTGAGGAAAAGTGTTATAGTGGTCTTCTCCTCAGCCTCAGGGGAGCCCGCTCTGCACCCATAGTGGGTTCAGAGGCTAATTGGATATATCACTGCGAAAAACATTTAAAATCCCAAATCAATACCTGCCTCTTTAATGCTTTTCCTGAATAAGTGCTCCTCTCTATTGCAGCCCCCCCTCTGTCTCTCTCTCCCCACTCAGACCCTGTCTCCTGTACAATCCCTCACCGCCTATAGGGTCCAAGGGATACGTGCAGGGGTCAATGAGCTGAAGGCGGATATTTTGGCTAAATATTTCTGGGAAAGCTGAATTATCCGCTGCGTTAAATTATATGCTTCCATTATACATAGCATGTTCGTTATATGCATAACTGATTTCCGTCACAAATTCGAAGTACATAAATCTTTTGGTCAGCGTTCGTTCATATCCATCCATGACACCGTTGTTCGTCCATATTAATATCTATCTTTCCACACATTGCGCCAACTAACCATTTATCCTTATCCATTCAATCCTAATTTACTGATCAATAATTGGTTCATTGAAACATTCAAAATAATAATTATCCAACCAACAGTAAATCACAAAGATATTCAGTTACGTAATATAAAAAAAAAAATTTTCATATAAAAAAAATTAATTTTCTGTTGATTAGCTAGCTATTCAAGTAATTGAGTAATTGTTCCAGCTCTGTTTAATTTACAAAAATATATCTCACATTCTTCTATATTACTCATTCCTTAATACCGTTTCCTTTCATTCATTATCGGTCAACATTTATCCCATAACCCCTTTAATAAAAAAACCCCCTCTCCTTCCCCCCCCCTCACTTCTACTAAAAAAAAACTATTAAAAAAAAAAAAAAACTTAAAATTTTACAGATCGATTATCCATAAGGATCAATTTGCATACATCCATTTCCATTCCATTGAATCATCCATATCGACGTCATTCCGAAGCATCGAATTGTCCACTGTCCCAGCACAAACTGTCCAGTCACTCATGACAGTCCCCGCTCTGCACAAACGTGTTACATCTCACACTCTGTTTTCATTGGAGTCCGTCCGCGCTCGGCTCACAGCTTCACCCCCTCATCCCTTCTCCCATTCCCCGCCAACTTCCCTCCTCCACTTTCTCCTTCCCCCCTTCCCACTCCTTCCTTCCTCTGTTTGCTTTTGCTCCCTTGATTCACTTTCAGTGCCAACTTCTACCCTTTCTTTGTCAAATTACTCTCCCTCACTCTCTTTACTGTGTCTCCTTGACTGCAAAAGAGAGGCTGGGGAGAGGAAAGCAAGGGAGGGAAATTAAAAAGAAAAAATATCATGTTGACTAGCAACTAAGTGGCAAATATAATTTTCACTAGCTGCAAGGTTGTGTGCCTTTCTGCAACTAAACACAGCAATGAATGTTGTTGAGTTGTGATTTAACTTTAGGCTGGAGCACCTGGTTATAGCCAATGCTTCTCTACTGCTAAACATTGTGTCTCTGAAGAATAAGCATGTGTTATGGCTGGCTCAAACACCAAACATAACACTGGAAACAATACTGGGAGAGACGTTTACTGCATGTAAGCTTATTTAAATAAATGCATGAATAATTTAAAACCAGATACCAAGCACCACAAAGGAAGGGGGCTGAAGAAATGGTCCTGCCTATATAGGCTCAGCCCACTAGTCGGCACAGGTGCCTGCCAATCAGATGATCAACCTAGAGGGATCAACAAAAAACACCAAAGTAAAACACGATGTAACACATGGAATAAAAGTTAACTTTTTTTCGCCAATTCATGTTCATGTTTGCCAGAGATGGTTGGAATTTGTGCTACTGAGCCAATTACAGCTCAGCCAGCTCCATGTTTGCTTGTGACGTCAGAGGCGAGAGCTGTGTGCAGCCATTCCTGACCCAGACTCTGAATGTCAACCAAACTCTGGTGAGAGCCGGGTGGAGAGATGATTTTTGTAGTGGGATGTGGATTTAGCCTGAGTCTCCTCAGGAAGAACAGTCTGCACCGTCCCTTCCTGACGAGGGCTTCAGTGTTGTGTGTCCTGTCCAGTTTATTGATTTGGACCCCAAGGTACTTGTTTGAGTCCAGTCCACCCTCTCCGCTCACTCTCCCTGATTGACAACCAGGGAGCCTCCTGTTCCTCTGGTAGTCCACCTCATTGGTTTTGCTGATATTAAGCTTCAGGTGATGTTGTTGCACCATGTGAGGAAGCTCTCTATCAGTTCTCTGTAATGTACTGTAAAAATAGTCTCTAAGTTAAGACAGCAAGTTTCTCACTGGAAATTATTCCATGGAATCAAACATGTCAATAGAGTGATAACTTCCATTCCAAAAAATACACAATACATTTCCTTCACTTTCTTCATAGTCTTCACTACATATACTATGTGAGTCTGGACAGACATGGATGTAAGCTGCAATTTGACTGGTTGACGGAGGCATACAACTGTGAGGCTGTAATTCTAGTTTGTAATGAAATAACCAAACATGCTACACACAAAGATGCACATGCAAACGTTCACAAACAGTCTTCCAAACACAGTCCTCCCCTTGACGTCCTGTTCACTTTATCTGTAAGGTGGATCTTATTTTGCGTCACAGTGCATCTGTGCGGACAGGACAGATCCTCTAGAGTGTGACTAATGTGTGGAGACAACTTCCATACCGTTGAAACAAGCCAGAGATTGACATGATAACCCTTTACTGTTAACCCCGAGAGGAGCAGTTGTGAACTCTGTTGTGTTACTTTGAGCTAGACTCCGTCATGATGGCTAATACTAATTTAAATGCCAGCAAATACACGTATCAGCCACGTAGCCTTCAGCGTAAACAAGAGACCGAAGGTCAGGACTTCACTGTGCACTGTGCACCATATGGCTTGAGTTTGTCCAGCTTAGTTTCTTCATACTGGTAACACGTGTGAAAAAATAAATTCACATTCAAACTACAGGAATTAAACAGCTACATGTAGACAACCAAAATAAAGCATACATTTAAGAGAAATAGGGACTTTCTCCATAGAGGAACCATCAAAATAGATTCTTAACTTCCCTAAATACTGTTCATCCACAATGACTTGTACTTTTTTCTTTGTATTTTGAGTTGTGTCTCCAGGAATTAGCCATCAGCTGAGATTTAAAAATAAAGTTGAGATAAAATAAAGTTTTACTGGTGAATAGAAACAGGACAAAGCACTTGTCCCAGATGCACTTGTTTGCATCTATGTCATTTGTTATGATATGTCTATTGCTAAAATACTTCAGAAACAGGTGGTAGGCCGCCTTGCCTTTTTATGCAAATAATGAACAGTTATCTTCATGTTTAAAACCTGATCTGATGTGTCTTTTTAAAGAAAGTCATACAAAATAATAATGTTCTTAACTTTCAAGAAAAGCAGTTTTGCAGATTAAATCTTATTTGCTGTAAATTCCCTGATAAATATTACAGGATAGAAGTCTTGAACAGTGATCACTATACCCACAAAGATGCACACATATGGTGGAATACCATGTAGCTCCATCTATTGGGTGTACATGTAGTCTATGTTATGGTACAAAAGACAGCTGGCTACACAATGACAAGTGGATAAAAAACTCCCTGTTAAGATTGCATGACGTTAGGCCACCAGCATTCTTATACTATCTGTCTCTCTGACAGACAGGCACACAAATAAACACACACATGCACAATACACACACACACACACACACACACACACACACACACACACACACACACACACACACACACACACACACACACACACACACATACACACCTATTTTGCAACTGCTCCAGCCCTCCTCCATTTCAAGTCATCTGCCAGATGCCCCCACTTCAACTGCTGTTAATCATATTATCTGGAATCCCTAGCACTTAAATCCATAACTGCTGTGTGTATTAATCGCAGGGAATCTCGTTATCATGTCTATATTAATTAAAGCCATCTGCCAGGGATGGGGTGAGTGTGAGGGTAAGGGGGGAGACAGAGCAGTGGGGTAGGGGCAAGTCAAGCTGTTTCTGTTTGAAGGCATTCGAGTTGATGTTTGGGAAAATGGCAGTTTGCTATTTCAGGTAATTTTGTGCTGTAGCTGAAACTTAAAACTTTCCTGCACCTGATTATGGGTGACGATCGAGGCAACGCTAAAAGAGATCTACAGTGAGTTCGTGGCTGGGAGTTGTAACATGACTTGACAAGCACTTCCTGGTTCATTGTCACAGCAGTCCTCTTTAGCTGATGATCATATATCCATCTGTCTCTACTGTCAGAATACATTATTCATTCATGGCATGAACACATGCACATGTAGGCTTTAACTTTCTGTCTGTAGTCCTGCGAAGGCGAATGGAATCAGACATTTAGAGAAAGAGGGGAACTGAAGTATTCAGCTTGCTGTGTTTCAATCACAAGCTCTCACCACACAGGAGGCTGTTTGACTGCCCGTAAATGATGGTGCTAAAGCAGCTTGTCTCTCCTCATGAAGGGGTTGCCCTGGAGGAGAGAAGAAGGAAGCGCAGGAGTGAAGTTCAAAACAAAATAATCTTGAACTCAGCATTATTCAGAAAAGGAAATGCCGTTAAGTTTTGATATGTTGCCTTTTCCGCAGTAAGGTATGGCTCCGAGGCAGACAGATAGTCAAAGAGAGGGGTTGAGTTATGCCGGGTAGATAGACGATGGGAAAGGCATGTTAGATGGAAGAATAAAGGAACAGAGCAGTGTACTGTACATAGCCTCCCACATCCATCCATCTATCGCCTTTTCCAGCCCCTCCCTCCCTCTGTTCACACCCTTCCTTCATCTCTCAAACTTCAAGGCACTGTGGAGGGAAAACATGTCAGTGACTGGGGGCGTAATCCTGGGCGGCCAGTGCGTCTCACTCAAACATGCACAACAAATACACGCTTACACACACACAGGGCCTCGTCTGAATGACAGCTGATCAGGAGTGCCTGCCAGCGCCCTCCTCTTCTGCTCCGCACTCCCTCCTCTCATCTCAGCTCTCATCTGATTTGATCCATTAGCATTCTTTTCTCTGTGTTGTTCCTGCTACTGTCAGGCTCAGTGGCACAGCCTAGGTCTGAAGCAGTTGAACTGTCGCCTGGGGGGCCTCACCTTAGAGGGCTGACAGCTGCCTGCATAATCAGCCCCTCTAGCTGGATCCTGATAGGCCCAGACCAGAGTGCAGGTGGGGGGTGGCTTTACAATTTGAGATTGGGTTTGTTTCAAAGATGCACATTAGAAATGGAAGTGGGGGAGAAATGGAAGTGGTAGTGGTGTGTAGGTGGGGGACTATGAGCGATGTATAGGAAAGAGGAGCAACTTAGAAGGAAGAACAAGGGGGACAGGAAGTGGGAAGGAAGCAGGATGTTGAGTTGTGATCATCTGTGAAAAGCAAACCCCGACATCTGAATCAAAGCTGATGACTAATGAAACATTGTAAAATGAACCACCAGGAGTTAACACATTCTCACACTAGTATTAACTTCCCAAACATTTAGATTATTTCGAGAGTAGCACACGCCTGATTACAGGAAGTACATTTTGTACTTTGGTTTTTCTGTAGAAAAGCAACTGAAAAACATTGAAATACTGGAATATTGCGAAACAATGAAAGGATGACGAAGATCATTACATTGAAAATGCAACAGAAACAACAATGCAAAAGAAAGAAGATATGTGTATTTTAATTTCATACACTGCTCTGTCAGTAACCAAAATAACTCTTGGTCTTTTGATAAAGCAACACAGTTTGAGTAGACATGTTCATAATGTGCATAGATCATGACATTTTCCATTTTGGCTGTGAGAAGTTAGTTTGCAGGAAATCACAAAGCTCCTTTTTCCTCTCTTGAATCATCTTCTGGAATTAAAACCCGGAACACACACGGGCATAAAAATAATAATAAATTACAGTCCAGTCAAACCTCCAGTTCAACTAATCCACTTCAATTGGTGCTTTAGATTCTGCTGTCCTGCCCTTGACCCCTGACCCTGACACCTGGTTCTGAGCAGGGAAGGGCTCCTGTGCTGGAGCCCTAAAATAGATCTGTCACATTTTACATCCTGGTGTTGCTGTCCCCTCCCCTGGCCCACCCTGACCCAGACAACAGCCCCTCTGTTAGCCTCTGTTTGCTCTGGAGAGAGAGCCCTGCACCTCACAACCCTCAGCCCAGGCCCACTCTAAACCTCTATTTCTGCAGAAGCTCTGCCTCCGTCCACTTCTCTCCAACTTCACAGCTTGTCTCTTTTTCTCTGCCGCTGCCTGTACGACTCCTTATATTTTTCTTATTTCTCCTCATCTTCATGCTTTCTTCTGTTTTTCTTTCTGTTCATCCCTCAGTGCTTCCAGTCCATACCTTCCTTCATAGCTTTTACTCCACTATTACTCATCCTCCCGTGAGATCAATTTACCTGTGCATGGCCAAATCTTTTTCCTCACACAGGACTCCTCTGTATGCTACTATTATGGAGTCTTCTCCTCCTCTGTCTTCTCTGCTGTCATTCATCGGCTCTTCATCTTTAGCACTAAGCCTTCCAGAGCTTCTGCTAACTTTCTGTCTCCCGACTCATTTCAAATTCAATTAAACCTCCAGAGATTCAACTAACTTTTAAAAGGATAGGGGCATATCTCTCTGTCTCCTTCATTCACTGTAACTTTATGGGTTCCTCCCACTCGTTTTCTTTCTTCCCATCAATCCCTGATTCCTCTTTCTACTACTTTCTTTCTTTCATTGTGTGCCACACGCAACCTTCAATTGTCCATTTCTCTTTTTTGTACCTCAGCCTTCACTCGCCCCCTCCCTGCAGCTGTCTAAATGGTCAGTGTTGTCCAGGTACATGTTATTCTTGGTGGAGGACAGAAGTAGGCCATGGAGCTGTACTCTCTGGGAACAGGACTTAACAAACCTTTCCAAGAAAGGGGAGTGGAAATCTCCAATACAAACCTCATCAGTCTTCTACCAATCTTTTCTTAACCAAACCAGAGGTGGTATTACCTAACTCATGTCGCAATCCACATCACAGTATATCCTATCATGCAAATCACACCACTGGGCTGTAGACGTTCAATAAATCCAAGGTAAATACAGGTGATTTAGGTTTAGGCCTGTGTATGCCCTTGGCCAGGACTTAGCCAGCCCAGGCCAGGTGTCTGGCTCTGGGCAAAGCACAAGTATACAAGGGCTTGCTATGAAACAAAACCTATTCTCTTATTGCTTTGCAGTGGTTAGAGACCCGCTTTATTCGCTTTTGTTTTACTTTCAGTTCAGAAAAAGACATTTGGAAGACCGCAAGTCGTCCATGCGACATTGTAGCGTTGCACTTTACAGCCATCGCCGGCCACAAACGTTTGATAGATTGTCTAGTAGATCTCTTCTTCCTGTTTCTCATCTGTAATTGGAGGATTAGAAATGACTTGTTTGTATGGCCGTAATGAGGTTGTGGTGGGCAAATGAGGACATATGTTTTTGTTTTCAGTCAGAGCCAAGCTGTAAAAACACAAACATTGTTACAGTTTAATGGCTGCTAAGTGACTTGGCCCATGATTGATGTGTAACTGTAATGCCAGTATATGGCCCGTATAAAGAGAATTGGAATACATTTTATAGTGTTTAATTCAAATACAATACCATAGAGTTGGCCATAAAACGACACTGAACATGCAAATGCACGGACTGATAATGAAGACTTAAATGGTTGAATTATTTATCTAGTTTATAAAATGTGGCTAACGCTCACATGAAAACATGTTTCATTTACAAATTCAAGCAGTTTATCTTCACATCAACTTTCTTTTGTAAATTGTTATATTCTACCTTGGTGTTTTAGATCTGTGCGTGTGTGTGTGTGAGTGAAACTATATGAGTATCCGTGCCACTGTGTGAATCTCTGGGTCGTGTCCCAGCTTGCATCGCTGCACAGTAAATCACAGCCAGAGTTTTTAACGTCTTCTCCAGTGTGCCTGGGAGAGTCATTAACACACACTAGAATTACAGAACACTCCTCAGCAACCATACTTAATATGTGTGTGTACATGCCCTCTAGTGTGTACATGTATGTTTCTTTGACTCGGCCACTGTATGTTCAGGTGCTGCCAACTGTTTTAGTTAAAACACTGTTATAAAGCCAAAACCTCTGACTTTCACTTATCCCGATACTAGTCACACCACATTTAAGCATCCAGTGTTTAACATACATTTGACTGCCATTTAATTCTGTGCTGGACTATCATTTCCATAGTTTCATATCCATATACTATTATTAGTCTGGACCCTCAAGGGATTACTCCAGAGGTTACCCTCTGGTAAAGGTGGGAGGGCAATAGCCCTGCCTTCAAGCTGACATGGTTATTGGAGCAGCTATTGCACCTTGGGGATCTATCTTACAGGAAGCAGAGAGGAGAGGAGGTCCAACATCTTTCGCAGTCAGATCCCACAACTGCTGCAGATAAGGTCAAGCTATCTGTCACCGCACCCATCGTACTTAACACACTTTACACCAGCTCTCAATGGCCTTACATCCCATCTCCGTCTATGCTGTCTGTGTCATGTTCCAAGTTACTGTATGGTCATTACGTGCTGATGGTCCATGTGTGTTTTTGTGTGTAGACAAACTCTGTCTTCTTTGTTCACCAGCTAGAAGTGTGCTACAGGAGCACACACTGACATCATATAACAAATATTGACTGCCCCGCATGTTCATAAAGAGGAGATCTGTGCAGAGACATGCGTGTGTGTAAGAGAGACAAAAAGAGGGGAGGTGAGGAGGCAGTAAAGATAAAGAACTATTAATATATCAGTACAATGCAGAAGGCTTGAATACAGTTGGCCAAGTTCAAGGTTCAAAGGTCGCTGGTGTCAGTTGGCATCAAGAATGACAAGAGGTTAATGAGTGAATTGTCATCGTGGTCACATAAATCTTGTCATAAAAACCTATTTCTCTATTGTTGAATTCAGCAGTAGCGCTGTAGCTGCTTGGGAAGACCTCCTAAAGAGTTAAACAGCCAACTGTACTGAACGTTAAAGCAACAGCTCGCTTGAAAAGTAGCTTTGGCTTTTATGGGAATGATTGTTTGTGGCATTTACTTGTAGACATTTGGATAACAAACTGTAAGAGGCTTGACCTGAAGAGTCAAGCTTTGAGATACTGAGCCGATGCTTCTTTTTGGGGTTAAATTGGAGCAATACGTGCTCCTGAAGGGTTAAGTGATACCGTGCTGGGGCCGTGCAGACCTAAGGCTGGGCGTCGGGCCAGCTCCACTCATAGACATGCAGAGCTTCAAGTGTGTGTGTGCGTGCATTGATCTGCGTGTGTCTGTCTGTGCCAGGGACAGCCCAGTGACTCACAGAGTACAACCCTGCCCCCTTGGCAAAAGAAGAGCAACGTTTTAAAGAGACACGAGCATTCTCAGAAGAAAGAGAGAGAGAGTGAGAGAGAGTAATAAAAATTGAAGCACGAAAGGAGGCGCTGTAGAGTGTGTTTTTCCTCTCAGCTCAAAGTTCAGATGGATGATCACAGAGTTCTCATATCCTGTGGAAAGATGTCAGTCCTCTGCCACAAGCCCTGCTGGGAAACTAAGGGGCCGCTGTGTGTCACACTTATACACACACACTTGAATATTCACTCACTTCTAGTGGAATTTAACCTGAGCAGCCATGCGAAAATGTGTTTTAAAAAGCAAGAAGGGACATATGTGTGTTATGTCAATTTTTCCTTTTACTGTATTATTAGCAAACAAAATAAAAAGTCATATCCAACAAGGTCACCAACAGATGTGTTATAACCCTGACCCCAGACATGCACACACATGCACAAATTCAAAAACACATATGCACTCTTAACCTCTCTTCAAACTCTTTTCTGTCTCTATCTTACAGACTCTCTTGTCCAGTGTCTTTCTCTTTTACACACACTCACTCAACCATTTTTTTTTTTTTTTTTTTTTTTTTTTTTTTTTTTTTTTTTTTTTTTTTTTTTTTTTTTTTTTCTCTCTCTCTCACCTTACACACACACTCACGCAAACAGGCATTGGGCCAGCTGATTCACGTCTAAATGGCGTCAAGTGTGATTGCAGCTCACACTTACATAACCTCTGTCTCCACACCACTGTCATTAGAGCAGCTCATCAAAATTGGCGAAAACAATTCTTTTTAGTACTCTGCAGACCGGAGAGCCTCAGGACTCACCTTTTCAGTGGACTGAGTGTATGGGTTTGTGTGCATATGGTTGTGTGTGTGCTTGTGTGTTTCTTATCTAAGTATCTGAGCACTAGTTATCTGAGCGAGTAATGAGGGAGTTAAGTTCCTCTGCTCCTCTTTGGACAGAGGGAGTCGACATTCTGGCAGCGTGGTGTGTGTGTCTGTGTGTGTGTGTGTGTGTGTGTGTGTGTGTGTTTGTGTGTGTGTGTATGGAGAGCGAGCCTACATTTTGGCAGGCTCCAGTTTATACAGATGGAGCAGCTCTCGTTGGATAAACCACAGAAAATTCCTCCCACTGTCCAAGTTAGCACTTCTTAGGGAGAGAACCGTGCACACTCTCCTCCGTCCCCCGTTGCAACCTTCTACACCTAGTCTTTCCTCCCTCCCACTGCCCCTTGTGAACCCCTTTAACGTCTCTCCCCCATCTCCCTATACCACACCACCACATTGGCAGTCCCAGGAGGAAAGTAGAGCAGGCTCAGCTAGTCGAGTCTGGATAGGCCCGATCACTTTCCCCGGCCCTTCCTGTAACAGATGAGCCAGACCAGAGCAATCAAACTGGAAAGCAATCGGTGGACCGCTTGGCACTCTCCTCTCCTCTCCTCTCCTCTCCTCTCCTCTCCTCTCCTCTCCTCTCCTCTCCTCTCCTCTCCTCTCCTCTCCTCTCCTCTCAACCTTGACTTATGTTCCATCTATCAAACACTCTACTTCTAATAATGACAAGTCTCTCTGAAATCTGGAGAAGTGATTATGTTAACACTTGATCTTCACTACATAGTGACCAGAATCATGACAAATGTTTTTTTGGAGTAATGACACATCCCCTGCTTTTCCGTTTAACCTCAGTTACCTCTGTACCAGGCCAACTTCTTACCTCATGCGGCTGGTGTCATGGCTCATTCACTGCGTACATATGCCGCTGTGAAATGTAATATCATGATATCCCTGATAGCTTTACGCTGGATGCGGGGTCCAAATCTGCAGCATGAATAGCTAGGGACAGTAGTGTTAGTAGGAAACTTGTTTTTTAACCTTCTATTGAATGTAACAGACTATTTACAATGAATTAGTTCCGAAACTAAAGTGATTTCAGTTACCCTGTAATAAACAGAAAAGGGATTTGATTTAGACTTGTCTAAGCTAACAGACTGTTGAGGTAAACTAATGTCAAGGAAAACAAATGTTTAATAGGGGAGAGTTTGTTTTCACATTACACACATTTCACACACACACACACACACACACACACACACACACACACACACACACACACACACACACACACACACACACACACACACACACACACACACACACACACACACACACACACACACACACACACACACAGCCAAAAATGATTTCAAGGCAATGCTGCTCTCATGCTTATCACAAATTACCAAATTCCTTGCCAGCAGTGTTTTCACTGAGCTCCAGCATGTGTTTACCAGTGGCAGACTGCCTCCCCATTAAAGCTGCCATTCCCCTGAGGCCGCAGCACGCATTATTAAGACACAGGATATGGACTCTGACCATGGCGTCCTACCTCTGCCTGTAGCCACATGGTTCCTACCTGTAAACCCTCTTATATACACCCATTTGTCTGTCTGCCTGGCTGCTTGCCTTCTTTCTGCATACTACTGTCTGCTTTTTTCCTTTCTTCTGTTCTTTCTTTTTCTTTCTTTCTTACTTTCTTAGTGCATTTACGTTTAGGCCACCTGCTATTTTCATCACTAGGACTGTTGATCAGTATTTCTAACTGTATATTTGATACGTGGAAGCAAATGAATGATTGCCACAGGACTGTATAGAGAAAGGGGAGAGCTAAACTGAGGGTAGAGGGATGTCTGAATTCACCTAAAAGCGCCACCTCCATCATACACTAATGAATAGCTGCCATCATTACAGGAATAGTAGGAGGACCTACAGGTTAACCCATCACTCATCTCAGAAGCACACAAAGTTGGGTTGCAATAAAGTGGGCTGAGCAAACTGAACTATACAAGGATTATAAGAAACAATTAAATCTAACAAAAAACAACCTGAAATAAATAATGGAAAAAGGAAACCATTACAATGTTGCACCGCTTTAGCATTTACTGAAACAACACCAGAGGGAGAAAGCATTCAACACCCTGCTGCAATATGCTATCTGGAAAGTGTTGCCCGATAAGACACTAAAGAAGTGTAATGCTCTCATAATGAATGCAGTTAAAGAAATCCCCCACCCAGCCTGGATGCTTTTTCTGGCTCCCCCACTCACCACCCCCCTACCCCGAGGCCAAAGCTCCCCAGCTCCCCAGAATGGAGTCATTAGCCGGGTGCTAATGGTTTCAGACTTTCTAATTGAATGGGAACCCATTGATCTGTAGGTAGAGAGAAATGGTTCTTTTCATTGCCTCAATATGGGCCTTCACAGCATTTGTCTCCATTCAAAATTAAAGGCCATACATGTTGGAGATGTAAGGTAGAAGTAGGGGTGCACACACATGGAGGTGCAGCATCTGCACACAAACACAACGTATGTACAGAAACAAAAATCACAGAAAGTGGGAGCTTGTACGTCAACCCCACACACACACACACACACACACACACACACACACACACACACACACACAAATGTAGAACTGCTCTCCCCTGTGTAGCCTTAAGGGCTCCCGTTGTGAGACTAGCAGACTTTTAATCTGTGTTCGCTACTAGAGTCCTGGTGGGAGACTGTGCTCCTCACATCTTTTCAAACACTGCAACAACAAGGGGTTGCCTTGGGCAACTGGGGTCAGGGAGGCAGCTTAGTAGAGATGTCAACTGCCGAGCAGTCTGTGTACGTGTTAGAGGTTGAAGTGCATAGGCCTGCAAACTATTGTAGTATTGATAAAGCAATGTGGGAGATACTCAAGTAGTTTATCCTCCATTTACATTGAGACACTTGAGTCACACCCTTGTGTCTTTTAACTAATGTTACTGATAACTGCCGTGTGTGTGTGTGTGTGTGTGTGTGTGTGTGTGTGTGTGTGTGTGTGTGTGTGTGTGTGTGTGTGTGTCGTCTGGTAACTTTCCTCCTTTGAGTTGACCAGGATGATTCAGATGAACACACAAAAGGGAGTGGAACAATTTCTGAAATGGCCAATAACAACCAAAAAGTGTGACTGGTGGTTAGTCATCTTAAGCACTGTAACAATAAAAATCAAATAACAAAGTAAACTGAATATGTATGTGAGTAGGAAATTAATTTGTGTTTTTCCAACAAGTAATATAAATTAGACTTGTTTGAGCTGCAAATAAGCAACGACAATATACTGTATATTATTATGCAATCACCGTTATTGCAAATGGTTGTGCAATAATGGATGTTATTAGTTGTGTGTCTGTATTTCTAATTATTTTTGTGGATGTATACCGTGTACATGAGCTGCAGTATACAACACTGATGTTACTATTATTTGCACCTATTAGTCATTATGTGACCCACATAGTCAGTAGGTTTTCTATTCACATTTCAATATCATATTCTCACAAACAACTGTTTATGCTAAGGATTGGTAGTTCTGTGTGTGTGTGTGTGTGTGTGTGTGTGTGTGTTTGTGTGTGTGTGTGTGTGTGTGTGTTTGTGTGTGTGTGAGAGACAAAAGCCAGCTGGTTCTGGTTATCAAGCTGGAATTCACTGTAAAAATTACAACATTTTTTTCTTCTTTTTCCCCCCCAGTCCTTTACCCTAAACCACACACACACACACACACACACACACACACACACACACACACACACACACACACACACACACACACACACACACACACACACACACACACACAGACCCCATAATTATCCAGCCCCATTGCCTCGCCATGAGGAGTCCCTTGCTGTAGCTACTTCTGGAGAATATGTATTTTACTGCTAGACACAAAAACAAATAGATTCACACTCACCCTGATGTCTAACATCAATGGACGTTGAACCTAATTCAAAACAATGTCTATGAATTTATGACAGCTCTATCTAGATAATGAAAATTGTAAAATATTGTATTTCAAGAGCCTTAGCGTGTGTCAGGTTTAAAGACACCTCTTGCTGAGTGACCTCACGTCTGGCAGGGACCTATAATAACATATCTCTCTCTCTGAAGATTATCTCTAGATAAGTTGTGTGTGTGTGTGTGTGTGTGTGAGAGAGAGAGCATGTGTACGATCCTATGAAAATGTGCCTGTGTGCCATACTTCTGTTTATCTTAGTGATATTTACTGTACTGTATGTCTGTTTATGTTCAATGATAACTGAGGTGTCATTAATGAGGTGGTGGTGTTCCATGAGGTGAGCACAGATTGGAGAAGTTAGTCAGTAGCAGAAATACTAGAGGTCTAGACTTCCTAATGAAACGGTTGTTTCGGCTGCAAAAATTAATGCAGTGAGTGTGTGTCCTTAAAAGGGTTTGCTTCTTAATCTCATTACAATCCGATCAGTTCTGTTTATATCTGTACCCAGACATAAAATAAACTTAGTACAAAATGTAAGGAAATTTGTATTTGGTAGATTATTTCTCTGTGGTAACAATGCTTTTTGGCAAGAAATCTGATCCCGTTGGAAAGCCTGTTTTGTTCCCTTTCAAATGGTGCCCCATTTGTGAGGAACATTCATTTGTCGGATGAGCAGCAGCGCTGAGTATGTGGGCTGTGCCCATGAAAAAATTGCCAAATCTTCTCTGCCAATGCCAAACAGCTTTCTCTGCCATTGACTCGTTTGGTGTTTGGTGGATTGGATGATTGAAGTTTGAAGAAACAAGACATTAACAATTTATTCATTTCACAAACAGGAGCCTCAGTATCGTGTGGAAGAACCATACACAGCCACAACAGCCTGGCACCTCCTCCTCATGCTGGTCACCAGCCTGGTCACACACTGCTGTGGCATGGCATCCCATTCTTCAACCAGCATTTGTCGCAAGTCAGCCAACGTGGTTGTGTTGGTCACTCTGGCACGAACAGCACGCCCAAGCTGATCCCACAAGTGTTCAGTAGGGTTGAGGTCAGGACTGCTGGCAGGCCATTCCATCCTCTCCACTCCGACATTCTGGAGGTAGTCTCTGATAAACTCCGCAGTCTGGGGGCGAGTGTTGTCATCTTGGAGGACAGAGTTCGGTTCCAGACTGTGGAGATATGGGATTGCCACTGGTTGCAGAATCTCATCTCTATATCTCTCTGCATTGAGATTGCTTCCAATGATGACAAGCCTCAAAACAAGTGTCAATGGCAACAGCAAAATAACCTGTTTGGCAATGGCAGAGAAGATTTGGCAAATGTTTCATGGGCGAAACCCATATACCCAGCGCTGCTGCTCATCCCACAAATGCATGTTCCTTACAAATGGGGCACCATTTGAAAGGGTACTAAACAGGCTTTCCAACGGTATAAGATTTATTGCCAAAAAGCATTGTTAACACAGAAATAATCTACCAAACACAAATTTCCTTACTTTTTGTGTTAAGTTTATTATCGGCGAGTGTACTATACTGTATATTGAGGTTGATCATAAGTAGCAATACATCACTGGCTTCTTAAGAGCTTTCAAGAAACCTTTCAATTCAATTCAATTTTATTTTGTATCAAATCATAACAGGAGTTATTTCGAGACACTTTACAGATAGAGTAGGTCTAGACCACACTCTTTAATTTACAAAGACCCAACAATTCCAGTAATTCCCATAAGAGCCAGCATTTAGTGTGACAGTGGCGAGGAAAAACTCCTTTTAGGCAGAAACCTTGAGTGGTGAGAAAAACTTCCTTTTAGGGAGAAACCTCGGACAGACCCAGGTTCTTGGTGGTTGGTTGTCTGCCGGTGCTGGTTGGGGTTATGATGAACAGTGGCATTTATAGTTACAATAAAGATAATGGAACTATGACTAGAAATAGTAGTTGTTGTAGTAGTTCATGGCGTAGCAGGGCACTGCAGGGCATTACAGGGTGTAGCAGGGCAGTGCAGGGCATAGCAGGGTGTAGCAGGGCACCTAGCAGGACCACGGCGACAGCTGCAATCATGATTAGGTGCCACCCTAATCCAGGGAAAACTGCGGGGCGAGAAAAGATAAGGGCTCTGGTGGAACAAGCTCCCCAGAGCTAGGTTAGTAACAAGCATTTGCCCACAGATGAAAAGAGAGAGGAGAGAGGAGCTCATAAGAGGTTTCTCTGTGGCCAACTTTCACCTATGCCAGCGTCTTTCATCTGGTAGCTATTTTGTGCCAACAGCAGTTTCCAGAGAGCTAAACCACAGTGGCAGAAGGTGGAGAAACAGCAGTAGCCCACCCAGGGGTCGATAACCCACAACAGCCCTGTTTGTCACAAACTACTTATAAATATATTTAATCACTGCAGTTCTATTTACTGACAACACACGTATACATTAAAACCCTCTCCAATGGCTATAATAAAGGAATTTCAGTCAAACAAGACCCATGTTAAATGTAGTGAGAGCATACATCTGATTAGAGTAGCAGCTGTAAGACACACATGGCTGTTGCCTGTCATTTCCCCCTGCATTTTCTCTGGATTACTTTATTACCCTGCAATAGCCAGAGGCAGCACCAGCCTATGATCCAAGTGTGAGTTTATGTGTGTGTTGGTGCAGCATGCCTTCATCTCTCTCCACCCTCCAAAGTCCACTGTCAATAGCCTCCTTGGACTTTGCCAGGCCGTTTGCACTGGGAGTCAAACACGAGTGCCTGCACACTCTGAAGCCATCAGGAGAAACACCCTCACATCGTGTAACAAGCACATTGTATCATACTGAACAATGGCAAGGGTGAGGCATTCTTGCTATCGGTGTGGCTGTGGGGGGAAGCGGGGGAAGTGGGTGAGGCAAAAAAGAGAGAAATTGACAGAGGGACAGGACGTGCTGATCACCGTTATAGTTTGAAGCCATTCACATTAAAGTAGCATGTTGACTGAACGTGAGCCAAGTTGTCCTGTCAATGGAGTGTGCGTTCACAGGCTGCTTCACATAAGGGGGCAACATATGAAGAAGGCCATTAAATAGCATTTTAAGGACTCTCAAAGGTAGTTTTCACTGAAGCAAAACTGATTTGATGCATAATAAAATCTAAAATATACGCATAAGTTTAGCTCCTGGGATTGTCATTGGTTTAACCTAACTTCAATGTTGTAGATGCATGAAATAGACTCTTTCAAAGAATAACCACAATATCGCCTTGGCCTGTGCAGGACATTCTTTCAGAGGCAGTAACCATCGGGTCAAAGTAGAGAAGTCTGGAAAAATGAGAAAGAAACTGAGAGTAAGAAACATAAGAGACACAGGAATAAGAAAGCAAGAAGAAGAAGAAAAAAAAGAGAGATGACATAAACAGACAGAGTAAAACAGAGATAGAGAGCAGTTGAAGGTGAACTGCAGCACTGGTCTGGCTCTGGGCCTTGCCTCTGTTCTGGAGTCTCTCTCCCATCCACAGTGACATGTGGTTTCACGGCCATTACCACACCACATTATAGTGCTATGTGCCATAATGTGAGGCGTCCATATGTACTCCACTCTCTGCTGGCTCCATAAAACACACAGGCCCAACTGTTATTGCTGGTGTCAATGTGTGCGATTGAATCTAATTTAACTCTTGTTTTGTACTCATTTCATCGAGTGCAAATCTGAGTCAAACAAGTTAAAAAACGTCTGAATACAGAATCAGCAGATGACAACACCTACTCTATGTGATAAATTACATTTGTATTTTTCAATTGTTTTTTAACCAAACTGTCATTCCTGATATTTCATATTGTTCAGATCAGATCTGTCATTATCTTTTACAGAGGTCACCATCTGCACATTATTTTGTAAACCAGTCCATTATGAATGTCAAACTTTAAGCAAACCCTGAAATGACAAATAAAAATGCTTTGTGTTAGTGAGATGTGATGAGCCAAAGAGAAGTACAGTCGCAATAAAACCTGCTTTCGATTCTTGATTGTTTAGTTTTCTCTCTCTCTGTGACTGTGACTTTGTGTGTGTGTGTGTGTGTGTGTGTGTGTGTGTGTGTTTTCTGTGCATGTTTGTGTGTGTGTCCTGGGTTGAGGAACAGAAGGTCTCTGCAGGGCTTGCCTGTGTGGGTGGACTCAGGGATTCACCGTGAAAACAACCAAAAAGCCAAGGACATTTCCTAAATAGGAGCTCACACCACATATAACAGGGTTTGGTCACCTGGTCAGTGCTGTATTTGTATGTGTCTGTGTTTTAATTTAAGGGAAAAAACAGTGTGAGAGTTTTTGCACGTGCATATACGGTATAATGTCTATCGCTGTGTGTGTGTGGTCATAGAGTTGATATGTGTTTAAAGCAAATATGTTTGCTTGTGGCACAGTGCTTTTAATGCACACAGAGAAAGGAAAGCAGCTTACTTCTGGCAATTTCAGCTTCCTATAAAGGCATCTGTGTGGGTGTGTAAAAATCGACTCATCTGTCTCCACTCAGATGATTTTTTTTGTCTGTTCAGAGAGGGTGACAATGAGCCTTCACACAGAGAGCAAGATTGTGTCCTTAGGTCTGATAGTTAGACAGTAGCTGTTGAAACACTCTGCTCCGCAGCCTGAGCTGTAGCCAGATAAGTGAAAGACAAAGACACTATTATATTGTAACACGTGACCCAGAGACATTACAACTCTACACAATGCCATTTTGCTGCAGGCTGCTGTGGCTTGGGCCTGGATAAGATCTAGTTGCAGAACCATGCATGTACAATGACCCTGTTTAACTCTACATTATCTGTCACTGGCATCCTGTGATTTATGGGGATGTTTTTAGAGTTGTGAATGTATTTCTCTGGTTGTGAGTCCAAGTTTCAGGTGCTGTTGTCAAAGCACTTGATATAGACAACCTGATATTCTGGCCATGAATAACATTGTCCTTGGTCTCTCTAGCATGCTTAAAGGGGAACTCCACCTATTTTATACATCAAAGTCTGTTTACAGATCTTGGGGAGTACAACAGTATATATGTGAAAAAAGTTGTGTGAGCCTTTTGTGGCTCCAGAGGGAACAGCGTGAAATCTGATAAATTGCCTCAAGTGGTTGTGGCTAAAGACTACAAGTTTGAAAATGAAAAAAATCTGGGGTTTTTAAAAAGAAATTAGCTTACCAGACCTCTGTAGTCTGCTCCTCATTTCTGCTATAGGCTAGCGGCTCAAGACTACATTAGTCGCTACTAGCATATCTCTAACCGAACTGTTGGCGGTTGAGTTACAATGTGGGTAATGTAGGCACATTTTGACAAGGGAGAAGAATGTGTATAAAATAACAAAGAGGAGTGAAACGTGGGGTATACTCGCCGCTGCCGACCTGTCGAGCGCCAGTGTGAGGTCATGGGAGAGCCGTAACTGTTTATACTTGTGCGTGTGACACTAGTTGCAGTCTTCTCCTGAACAGAGGTGTCGCTAATGAGGAAAGGCTACCGATTTTGCTATTTCTATGGACTAGAAGAAGAAGAAGAAAAAGGTAAACAACGGCAGAACTGGCAGCAGCATTGATGTTAATGCTTCGATTTGATTCGATGACCTACTTTGTCGGATCAACCTTTCATTCGCCATAGAAGAACTCATGTTAACCCAGTAAGTTTACAAGAGAGACTTGCAGTCTCTCTGAGAGTCCTGGCAGACGGTTACCCTCGAGCTGGCTCACACTTCCTGTTTCCACTTTGTCGTGCGCCGCTGAAAAAAGTAGAGCGGTGCACGACCTCTGGACGCGCACTCAAAATCCTGGTGCGGCAGCGAGATCTACGTCATTTTCACGTCACATTGGCGTGCACCAGCTCGGCTACAGCGACTGTAAAACGGCCTTGAGCAGTACTCTTTTTTTAGTAACATACATGTCTTCCTCTGTCAACATAAACCACTTGCTTTTGTTCTGTCCTCAATCAACTATTCATCTTTTCTTTGTCTTCAGGAGAGAAATGTGGTTTTTTTGGTGTGTGATGAGGCAGGCTTCACTCTGAAACCTTTGCAAAACAGTAGTTAGAGTTTATTTGTACAGAGCTGATGTCCACCAGATGGCTGGACTCACTGGACCTGGTACTTGTGCTGTTCCCATGGCAACCTCTCTGGACCATTGGACAGTAATGGACCTCTTTTAGCTGGGTCGTCTTAGGTCAGGCACAGGTCAAAAGACTATGTACAGTATAAATGCTACTGCAGGTTTACTTGACTATTCCTTCTCTCTGATTGATTTGCAACCATTTTTTTTTAAATGTTTCTGTTGACTAAAATAGTCTAGTTAGCTGTAATTGCCTTGCACAGAAAGTGTGATGTCTTGAAGAAAGAAAAGCAGCAAAGCAAAAGGGTTATCTGTCATACTTTTGACATTAAGGGTGGAACATGTCTAATGTCACTGCCCAAGAATAGACTGATATGATATGATTTAGAGGTAAATGTGTTTCTGGATATGAGCTGAATATAAGCAGAGGGGAAATAGAGGTATAATACTGGTGGTGATCAGGGCCTGGTAGAATGGCCCATGATGGAGAGCTATAAATAGCTTCACTTGGACACTCATCTTGGCTCCTGCCCCGTCCTCCTGCACCACCCTCTGCTCTGCTGTCCCACACCTCCATCCTCTCCCTGTCCTTCCCCAATTCCACCCCCTCCCCGCATGTCTCCATCCCTCCCTCGTTCCCATATAGCACCTGCTCTGACACCTCCTCTGCCAACTGGCTGATGTCATGCTTTGGTACCGGACAGACGTCCTCACGCTTAATTCTGTCCTGCTAAATGGCAGCCAGTGCAGAGATGACCAGGCTTACCCATACACCCTCCGCTGCCTCCTCCGGCATGTGCTAATCTCACGACACGCTGACTGTTGTCACTGGCGTGACTGTTCGAATTCAATCGGAATGTTTAAGAAATGTCCCGGGGTGTTTAGGATCTTTAAAACACATTCACAAAGCAAACCACCTGGGATTGCCACAAGGGCTTCAGTTAACGATTAGTTTCACTATTGATTTGATCTGTCAGTTATTGTTTTATTTAATCCATTAATTGTTAAGTCTATTAAATGTATGAAATTGTGTCTGTGGTCCAAAACCCCAAAATATTCAATTTCAGAATCTGATAGAATTAAATTTTGCAACAGAGGAGAGATGACAGGAAACGAGGGAGAGAAAGATGCAACAAAGGTCCCCATCTGGATTCAAGCTGGGGACGTTGTTGTTCATGGTTGCCGTTCATGGTAGCCACGGGGGCCCCTCTGGCATTTTTTTACCTGATAAACATCAATAGATCACAATAGTTCTGTCTGTCAACCGACAGTATTGAACAGTTGACTAATTGTTGAGCATTTGTGACCCTTTATATGTGTCAAAAGATTACACTATCCCTAGACAGTAATTCATTTTTTCTTAAACTGTATTTGTTTTCTTTTCTTCAACAATGTCCAGCCACTGCCCTAGAGTAGGGGGATCCACTTTGTGTTAAAAACTGCAGAGTCTTATTCTTAACTTAGTTGCTGAACAGAAATGTGTCAATGTGCATCATCAGCCTTTCAGGAGCTTTTTCTCTTGATCGCAGACATCCTGTGTGACCTGTGATCATTCGTGGCACTGACCCATGACTTTGTTATTGCCACATAGGGGTCTGTCTCCTCTAAACACACTTTGCATACCCACTGTCTGTGTGTATTTCCTGTCTGCATCATCTCTGCTTCCTGTGCTCTTAAACTCGCCTGTCCTCCATTGGAGAACTGGGCACAAGAACCTTTCCACTCCACGTCCACTTCACTCTCTCAGGGATTAAAGTGGAGACAGCTCGACTCAACGTAGCCTTTCTCCCTTTCTACATGTTCATACAAACACAGACAAAGCTGCAGGGCTCCAAAGTACCTTCATAAATGTTCCCACTCTACCCCACTCCATCACATTCTGTCATTCTATTTCTCTGCTCTCCATTGTCACTTTCCCTTTATTTTTATGTGCTTTTTTATTTGCTCTCGGGAAAGGCAGCACGGTTTGATTTACAGCAAAGCCAGGTTCTGGTTGAAATGAGAGGGAAGGAGCTAAAGCTTAGTTGTAATCTTTTCTCTTTCTAACAATATCTTTCCTGTTCGTCGGCCATCTTTTCTCTCTCTCTTTCTCAGGATTCCTCACCTCCTCCCGTCACTCATATCTCTGTCTGCTCTTGTCTCTTCAATCTCGCATTAAGTGCACTGATATTTCATACGTCTGTGTCTCCAGCCCTGTTCTGTTAATAATTACTTATGCTCAGTTTAACTGGTTGTATTATAACCCATGCTAACATAGTACAGATCAAATGAAGTTAGGGTTTAAAATGGATTTGTCAAACTTGTAAGAAAAAGATTTCTTTTTCTTCCTCATAGCAGTGACTATAATTCAAAGCCTTTTTCAGGAGCACTTAATCTGTGTTTGTATGTTTTCCAGCTGTGAGGTCATGCAGGCCAGATCGCTCTGCGTACCGAAGTAATTAATGTATTTATAAGCCAGCAGGGGAGGAGTTGAGTGAACGACAATGAGGAGCAGAGTAAACTGAGGCCCTCTAGGTTGTGGAGCCGCTGAGGCGTCCGTGCCTGGAGCCTGCTAGTAAAACATTTTGACCCCCTCATTATGGCCCATTTAAAGGATCAGGAGTCCCTAAAACAACTTGTCTACATTTCTTTACATGACGTTTGCATGCAGTCATGAGGTCGCAGCCTGGAACCAGGTCTGTCTGGTTGAATCTGGAGCCGGTTGCCACTTCCATCCTCTGTCATCCTCATACGGCTGTGACGAGGGCTTGCAACATCATCTGCGGCTGTGGCTTCGGTTTGGGAGGAGGAACCGTGAATCACAGCACATGTCCTCTCTGTCTGTCTGTCTCTCTCTGTCTCCCTGCTTTTATCTGTGTCTCTCCCTCACAGAGAACATCCACATGCGCACATTCACATTAACTTGCGGCCAGGCATGGTCTAAAATTCCTTTAAAACCACAGTCATCACCCACCCCACCCTAATAGCCCCTCACAGACTGACTTGTGCACGCAGACATACATGCACGCACCCACATGTGAACGCACACATTCTAAAGACCCTGTTTATTTGAAGGAACTGAAAGAAGACCTTCCTCATCTACCCTCCTGTTCTTTTTTCAAAGGAGGGAACCTTGTATGCATGTGAAAGTGTTTGCATGTGTACGTTTGGGGGTAAATCCTCTCCTATGTGAAGAAGAATTATCATTAACTTTTTGTTGAAGTACACAATCACTTAAAATCAATGGTCTCCGTTTAAAAAAAAAACTCTGAGCGGATCACCTCGCACCTCTGATGAATATATCTGACTTATTTAGAATTTTACAAATGCAGTTTGTTTAAGTATGGTTCTGTGACGTAGTGTGTGTGTAGCTGTTATTATGTTGAAACTTGGCCAGGACACCATTGAAAACAATTCTTTTAATCACAAATGGGCTTTCTTGCTTATATTAAGGATAAATAAATTAAATAAAATATAAATGTTGCAAAATTATCTTTGCCATAAGAATTATGCGAATATCATGTTTATTTGTACATACACTCACACAAATGCATAACTGTACACATGAACAAATACATTGGTGCACACTAGCGTGTCAGATGTACGCCAATAATCGTATAATTTACGATAATGTTTTCCTCTGTATGATGTACAATCAATAATGCCAAAAGTGCCATATTGCACGATAATTTGACCATTTTGTGACGCTTACAATTAGTTGGTTTTAGTCTGGCCATACCCACATTTCAATTCATTTTAATTCATTTCCCAACATGATCACAATAGCAAAATATGGATCCTACGTCTGTGTTTACGCATCTCTTCTTGATCGATAATTGTAAGCCTCTGTTATGAAAGTTTTACATTTCCCATTTGGCAACTCTGGGGAACACAAGTGTCTCACACACACACACACACACACACACACACAACACACACACACACAACAACAAAAAAAAAAAAAAAAAAAAAAAAAATTCACACACACACACACACACACACACACACACACACACACACACACACACACACACACACACACACACACACACACACACACACACACACACACACACACAAACACAAACACACACACACACACCCCCCCCCCCCCAAAAAAAAAAAAAAAAGGTGCATATAGCTGTGTCCAGTAATCGTATCGGGATGTAATATTTCTGCTCATTTGTTGGTGCTATTTTAGATTTTCTAAATTGGCTGATGCGTTTGTTTATTTTTTAACACCGCTAAGTTTGCATCAGCAGAGTTCCTTGTAATGATCTATGTAGGCTATACACTGCATACGTGGACAAAGAGATACTGTGGGTTTATTAATACAAAAAAACATTGCAACATTTTCACTGATGTTATTTAAGGTCCTTTAGAACTGGTTGGTGCCAGATTGTACCAAGCCACCTTCTTCCTGCTGTTTATTTATAAGTTGGTCACTCTACTGACCTCTCGTCCAGCTCTCTTTTCCTCTTCTCTGCTTCACTCATTATAGTATTAATGCTTGGTCATTCTTTCCATTAGTTCACACGCTTCTTTCCTGTTCGGGTTCTAACAACGTGACTGTTCGCCCTGTCCTGGCCTGTGAGAGCCGGCTGGAACAAAAGTGCTGAGTGAATTTCTCTAAATCTTTCCACTGAAACCATGATGTGAGGGCCACCGGCATCAAGTTTCGATGTTGTAATATTCGTTAACTGTCCCTCAGTCTCGAAGTGAGTCAGGGTCAGAAAGAGGAAGAGGTTAGCAAGAGAGATGAAAAGGACGACAAAGAGAGACATGGTCCTCCCTCCTTTCAGTTCCGATAAATGGCAACTTAGTGTGTCACATTGAGGGTTGCAGGTTAACCATTCATTTGATTTATAATGGATTGAATAAAAGAAATCTCAACACAAGATGAGGAAGATAAGGAAATGGAAAATGAACATAACTTAAAATATCACATTTGTTGTACAAACTAATTGGTGGAAAGACAAACTATTTAGAATCACAGTCAGTTGACACAACAGTAATGTTTTATGTATGTGTGTATTTTATGTAAATGTCATGGCTAAGGTTTGGACAGTACCCCAGAATTATTCCCCCCAAAAAACTATGAAATTATTTGAAGTGGTCTTCTGTACCAACTTTGAGGAGATACACTTATAATTTTCCACAGTATCACTTCATATGCAATCATAGTTTTTTTCTTTTCGGCCTGAATGGTTCAGATCTGACTCTGACTGAAAGAATTAATTTCAATATCCTCAATGGGTAATTATTTTTAGGTGTGTGTATATAGTTCTAGTTCTAGTGTTTAAGTGTGTTTTGCACTGGTTAATCTTATCAGATGGAGGATTAGTCTCTTGTACTACTTGTAAAAGACTTGTAAAAGTGTTAGTATGCATACTGCACTAATGTCTGTGATGACATCACCTCTCAGCACCTGAGGGACAGGACATATCGGTGTGGTAAATCATTACCTCACTGGCTCTCTTATCATAGTTACTACTGCCAAGATTACACACAGCACACTAGTGTCCACATTATTTAGTTTTAAATATTAAATGTGAATCCAGTAGCCTTCAGGAATTTGGCTGGTTAAAAGATGTAATGTAATTTTAACTGCAAAATCCTTACAATAAAGTAATAATCTTGAAGATTTTCATTAAAACAAAATCACATTGATACGATTTTTCCAGCAACTGCCATTTGATGTATTTAAAGGTATAATATGTAGGATTTTTCTTTAAAAAATGTATAGACTAATGCAACAGTAATCCCTCTCAATAATTACTTATGACCAACTAGAAGTGTGTGGCAGTGTCTGTATCTGCAGAGACCCTGCCCTGTATTTTGTCTTTTCTTCTTATTTTTGTGAGTGTGGGACGTTAATGGCCGTTTAAAGTGATGGTTCGGAGTAATTTCACCCTAGGGTCCTTTGCACCATGACCTCGAGCCAAACACCCCCCCAGAAGGTTTTTTCACCTGGGTCGAACATTGAGAGAGTTAGCTAGAGTAGCGTTATCAGCTGAATAGCTTAGCGCAGGGGCTAATGGTTCCAGTGATGTATCTCGTAAGTTACCCCACTAATAATGCCTGAAATGATACCAAACGTCTACAGTAGTACAAATAGGTTATGCTCTCATAAAACGATGGATTGGAAAGTTTGTAAGTACACCAGATGTTTATGAACACTTGCCTGCTCTCTTCTGCTCTCTGTTTCTGTTGCTGCTGCTGCTGCTGCCTGCAGTTAGACGAGTGCTTAGGGCCGTCTACAAATTACTACACCGAAAAGAGACACAACAAAAATATTTATTAATTTAATGATTAAATAAGGTAATGTCTCCAAACTTACCTCAATTATTACTTGTCTCCTGCTAGTTATACTTCAGCACTTAAAAAAAAAAAGTTAAAATTAAAAATATTTTTGTTGCATCTCTTTGGGTTTTTCCGTAATTTGTAATGCCCCCTAAGCGTTTTTCGTCTTGCACAGAGCAGCAAAACAAAAAGAGAGCAGAAGCCAGCAGGCAAGTGTTATTATACATAAACTTCTGGGGTACTAAAACTTTCCAATCCACGTGTTTATGAGTGCAACATATTTGTACTACTGTAGACGTTTGGTATCATATTCGGGCATTATTAGTGGGGTCATTTACAAGATACATCACTGGATCCATTAGCCCCTGCGCTAAGCTATTCAGCTGATACTACAGCTACTCTACGCTAACTCTCCCAATGTTCGACCCAGGTGAAAAAAGCTTCTGGGGGGGGTGTTTGGCTCGAGGTCATGGTGCAAAGGACCCTAGGGTGAAATTACTCCGAACCATCACTTTAAAAAAAGTTAGCATTACTCACTTAATGTGAATACAGCGTAATTACCTCTTTATATAGTCATTTTCAATGTTAGTGGCAGAGTCCGCCATTCCCACATAGATTTCAAACTGCCTTTACACCCACGATGGATTTACAGGAAACGATGCATGTATGTAATCTAGCATAAATGTCATGTTATATAATAATGTTATATATGCTAAATTGGTGAAATACTCTTTTAAGTTACTGCTAATGTAAACCAAACAAGTGCTGCTAGTTTGCATTAAGAGCATTCTACTGGCAAAACATGGAGTAGCTTCTATTGTGAAGCAGTCCAAGAAAATGTAATGTTAGCAGAACAAGATGTGGTCATTTTCGGTGGATCAGTTTTAAATATTAACGGAACAAAATGGAGCAGCCACAGTGAGATGTTTAGATGAAGAGCTGCAGTTACAACTCCTGTGTCTTGCTGTAGTGGTGAAAACTATTCACACTGTGTGCAGCAACACATAGATCTGACAAAAATAGAAGAATACTGGAAAAGCTTTCTTGAAATAATATTTAATGTCTAATATGTGGAGGTCAGCAAACAACCTTTTGCCCTCCGGTCACGATGAGCTTCAGCACTATAGCATTCCAGGCTTTAGCTTAGTCACGATCCGAGTAAGTGCACATGTACAGTAGCTTTTCCACTGTGTAATGCTTTCGATGTGCTGAATCAATCCAAAGTTAAGAGTTGCGTTTCCAGCTTTCCCCTTTTTTATGTTATTTAGAGCTTAACTGAGCCCAAGTCACAGTCACGTTGTTTTAAGGAAAGTTCATCAACAGGATGCAGCCGATGCAGAAGTAAAGAAGGAGATGTGTTTCACAACCCTTCAGATTGTTGTAGCTGCTGGGCAACTTCCCATCTAAGACAGCTGGAGAGGAAAGTGTTTAACTCAACTATCATCTAAAAAACCAGATATTTATTCAATAATACGATCTGTTTAGTACCCTCCTCTGTGTTTCAATAAATCTGTCTTCCTGTCTGCCTTTCTCTCTCTGTCTTTCTGAGAGTACAGTACAGCAGAGGGTGGGTAATTACTTTCCGCTCCAACCCTAAAATAACACGACTGGCCCAATTATAGTCTGGGCCTCATTACACAGCCTCACAGAACACAGGGAGAAATACTAGACCAATCAAAACAAAGAGGGAAAGCGGAGATGCAAGGAAGGACAAAATTTAGACGGCAGGTGTTGATTTAACTTGTCTATGAGGGGAGTGTCCAGGTGGCACAGTGGAGCAGGGTACATGCCATGTCCTGTCCTGGCTTGACAATGTTATGGGTTCAAACTCTGGCATTTCTTCCCTCCTATTCTCTCTGTTTTTTGTTACTGCCTTGTATCCAGTATAAAGGACAAACACCATTGGCTGATGCTCATCTCATCACACATTCAAATCTTTAGCTCCATGCATTTTCCCGAAAACATCACCGTCACTCACACATACAGTTTCCCTTTCGACCCATGGCCTCTAGTGCGGTCAGGGTTGGGTAAGGTTGGTTCCATGCCAGAGGAGCCTGTTTATGTAAGACTCTTCAAAGAGAGCTAGTGAAAGAGCATACTATACAAGGGTAGGGAAGTGTAAATACCAGCCTGATGTTGGTATAACACATGGTTGCACCATACATCAGTTACATATGGGTTGGGAAAAATCTTATAAATACACATATATATTTTACACATCTTAACATATAGACAAAGACCTCTGGCATTTTGAATGGTTGAAGACGTGATCACATTCAGCCTCTGCTCCAAAAAACGTCATTACATCTTAAATTCCTAGAATCTAGAATGTTCTGGTATAGATGTTATGTTGTTTGACTTGCTGTTATGGATAAGCACTGTATCCCAAATTAGACTTACCCTTCTTTTTTTCCTGACTGACCACAGCTTGACAGGAAAAGCCTGCCAGTGCTTTCTGTGTATACGGTATGTATGTTTGCATATCTGCCCCTGCGTGCATGTTGTTGCATATGTGCACATGCTTGAGTGTATTTCTTTACACCCATACAAGTGTAAACTTTATTGCTGGATACTGAATAAATGTTTTTATAATAAAATAAAAGTCTTTATTTAATTTTTACTTGCAACCATTTTATAACTGCAAATTGTGTCATGTGGCAGTAAAAGAGGAGGTTTGACAGCCCTGCTGATCAGACAAGACAGAACATGGTTCTCACACTTACTCACACACACAGACACACAGACACAGACACACACACACACACACACACACACACACACACACACACACACACACCTGACTGACTGACTGGGACCTGGCAGAGGGCCAAAGGAAATTTCTTGGGGAACTTTGAAAACGCATCTTAATATATTTTAATACGTGTATGTGTGCCAACCTGTTGACCCCACTTTCAGAGGAAGTTGGGGTAGAGGTAGGATGAAAACAGTCAAAGTCCTCGTCATAGAAACAATATCTGAAAAGTTAAGTGTGTCAGGAGAGCAGAGGGGTCTTGTTTGAAGGAGTTGGATAGCAGCGAAGGGGGCGCTGTGTGTCTGTTTCAGTGCCTGGCACAGCTTGGCCTGGTTAGGCTCCAGGCCTCTCTGGGGGAGCCAAGTCTTCTCCCCAGGCACTGCCAACTCCCTGTGGTGGTGTAGCTACATGTTCAATTATGCTCTGGAGCCTGCCTGTCTTTACCTATGCCTCATAGGAAAACACTCCTAGCCTCTGTGTATGTGTGTCAGTGTTTGTGTGCCGAGAAGGCGAGTAATGAAGAGATCACCAGAATGCGGTTTTAAGGACAGGAGAATTCATGCGAGTTAAGGCTTCATCTCAAATCAAAACGATCCTTGATTGCAGTGGCTCCTGCTGTTTTGTTTCAGTACAAACTATTTATGTTTTTCCTATAGGACTATATGGAATTTTAGAAAGTATATGTTGATATAGTCATTGAATACAGTATGATAATACGAAAAGAAACAGTTCTTCATATGCTATCATAGTTTCCAGAAAAATGAAATGGCCCTGTTGGAGTGTTCATATAATGTGGCAGTGCAGTATACACAGTATGTAGGTATGTGAGTACATACAAATCAAGACGGCAGCATCAGTCCTGCATCTTCCATAATCTGAAAAATCTTCAAAACTTCATGTCTTCCCCTCGCATGTCTGCCACAGTGCAGAAATGCACACGTGGAAATTTTCATTAAACTGGGATGCATGTGTTTGTGTGTGTGTATGTGCACATGCCTGCAGGAGTGTGGATGCATTCCTGTGGGTATGTAAGTGTGTGCACATGTGTGCCGGCGTGCTTGCTTGTGTATCTGGAGGCATCCTTAAGGGGAGGGGGAGCAATTATCACTGCCAATAAAACAACAACAAACAAACAATCATTGTTCTGGGCCTCACCTTGTTGTACCACACCCCTCCATAAACCTTATTTCACCAGGACGACTGACAGAAAATGTGCTGCGCTGTGCTGCATAAGCACTCTCCCTAAATAGCATTTATGTAGTCGGCACGCTGCTCCCACGTGTACCTGTGTGTGGGTGTACTTATGTCAGATACATACATGCACACATAGTGTATACAGGGGCCTCCATGTAAAAGCACGTGCATGTACATTACACACACACACACACACACACACACACACACACACACACACACACACACACACACACACACACACACACACACACACACACACACCCCCAAGTTGTGATTTCAATCAACACCACAGGGGTAACTTTGCCTTTTATACATCCTGTCTTCTGGCCTCAGCACAAAAGGCAGAGTGCATTTAGAATTGATTTGGGGAGAGTGTTTATCCCTGTGTGTTTAAGTGATGCAATGACAGAGATGGAGAAATTCATACATTTGTGTGAGCAGTTTTTTTCTATTTGGTCCAGTTCCCAGTAACTGAGTTGTTAATCTATGTGACCAAGTGTTAAACTATGTGTTTAGTATTCCATTGGCCTGACATAACTGTCTCTTAGGGATGATTTGCTAAGCCAATGGTTCAACCCTCGTTTATAGCCGAGAGTTGCTCTTGAAAGTTTGTGTTGAACAAAGCTTACAAATGTCTGAACTTCCAGCCCGGTTAAGTGCTTGATCCTCCTTAAGGCCGGTGTATGCTTGCACTTTTGTACAACGTGGCAAAAGTGTTTATAGCTGTTCACCAACGGTCACACTTAAAGGCCTGCAAAGCCGGCTCTCACAGAGAGAGGGCGGTGGGGGGGCGGGGGGACAATGATCATTTAATTATGGTGACAACGCTACATATTTTCAGACATAATTGTGCACTTGTTTGTACACACGAATAGTGACAGAAATAGTTGTGAAATGACAAAAAATCCAAAAGAGGGCTTAAGGGAGAAGTTCAGCACTTCTTCCGACACATACCGCCTGCTGTATAATTCAAGAGCAAATACTGGTATAAATAAAAATGAGGCTTAAGTCCAGGTTGCTGTCATCTACTCGTTCCCTAATCATCTTCATTTTGTACCCTCTCCTCCATCTGTTTTTTTAATTCCTCCATTTGTGTCTCCCTCCATTTCCCAATTTAGCTAATTTGTTAAAAGTTCATGTGTGATCCCAAGAGATTACAAATGTGCACCCTGCTGGATTTTTTTTTTTTTTTTTAATCATAATGGCAAAATGTTCCTTTGGAGTGGAGTGTGGCTGTGTGTGTGTGTGTGTTTTTGAAACATAAACACAATGTACATGCCTGCATATCGTGCCTTACATACATGTATGCCTGTTGGTGTATATGTGTATGCATGTGTTACATGTGGAATATCCCTGTAGACAACTGTTTTGTTTACATCTTATTAACCAGCAAGCCCAGTCACTGGGGAGCTACATATGTAAACATCATGCCTGCATCGTGTGTGTGTGTGTGTGTGTGTGTGTGTGTGTGCGTGCGAGCATGTACATGTACATGTGTGTGTGTGTGTGTGTGTGTGGTGTGGTGTGCGGTGTGTGTGTGCAAAACAAAAAATCTCAAGAGGTTATTTCACTTATTTCACAGCTTTAACAACATTTACAAGTAATAGTGTGTATTTTGACTGCCTTCAAGCTAAGTGTTTAGAAAGTAAACAAATATATTGAAAATATATCAGATGTGATTTTATGCGGCAGGAAACATCATTAAAGCTCCTCTGAGAGATTCATCTGCAATATGAATGTTGAGTTAGTGAAACATACTTAATTGGTCTTAAAAAGGTTTATTGGTTACTTCTAATAATTCAAATCAACACAATATCTTCTTATGTTATGGTAGCGATCAACATACACATTTTAATTTTCTTAGACTGACAGGAAAGTGACTGTAAATCCCTTTGGATCAGTGAGATCTGTTCAGCTGATTTACAAGGAATTATGAAATGCACCAACTTGTGCCAGCGAGGGTTTCCTCTGTCTTTGCGTGCTCAAAGTGTTGAACTGGGCTCCTGCCGGTTTGTTTGGAGCTGACCAATCAGGCGTGTGGGATATGGACACAAACTGACATCAAAGACATGACACTGCCACCATTCAGAGTCATGGCCTACTTATCTCTCTCTCTCTCTCGCTCTCTCTCTCGTTCTCTCGCTCTCTCTCTCTCTTTCTCACTCTTGCCCTCTCTTTGTCTGTTTGTCTCTCTTTCAGTCTATCTCTTTCACAAACAAAAATCACAGTAGTATCAACCCATTGTACTATACATTAAGGCAGCTTAAATGTATATCGCCACAGTTTAACACAGGATGATTCTTGATGGAAAGAAAGTTTCCCTGACTTTATTGTCTGTGTGACCCATGTAACTGGGCAAACTTTGTGATGAAGTGCATTGACTTTTTCCACTGATGAACCGGTCTGTCTTCAGCATAGATGCTCCTTGTTTAAATGCTTTCGCCAATTTTTAAGTTGCATGCTGTACTATGTTATAACTTGTTTGTCCTGCAAAGCTATTAGTGCCACACTGTAATCATATATATGATATCATATATCAGTATTAGATTCAGAGTTCTTGATCTTACTTGTTTTAGGATCTGCCCCCTCTGTCGTAGCTACTGTCACTTGCTTTCTAAAGTTACTGCTTCCTCTGCTACTGCTTCTTGTGAAAGCAGTTGCTGTTTCTCCTGTTTTTGCTGCTTCCAATTAAAAGCTTTTCCCATGGCGAACCACTGAACGGCTTTTATTGTCAAGCAGCTACAGGAAGTGCAGCCTTATTTGTCATTGACTTATCAGGGTTGGTGACTGACTTCTTTTTTAATTAGAAATTGGTCTATAAAGCAAGTGATGGATATTTTCACACATTTGTTTTTGTCACCGGATCATTTGTAAATGTTGCAGGGGTAAATAAAAAATAAATAAAAGCAGCCACAGCAAACTGGTTGGATGAAGAGCTGCAGGCGACAGGTGCTTATTGCAGTTTGGTTAAACTCAAATCTGTAACGCATCATCAAGGTGGGCCTTTTTCCATGCTGACACATGTAAAACATCTTGTGCCATTCCCACATCACAGGCTCTGATAACGGTTGCTCACAGTAGAGCGTGATCCGGGTATCTCAGATGTATGTAAATTTACATACTTTAGAAAGGTGAGAAGAATAAAACAACTCTAGAAATGAGGGATGACAAAATGACCATAACAAATGTGAAGAAGCAGAGATGAGAAATTCGGTCAGTTGCTTCGACCGCCGTTCCTCCATCCTCTGCAGGACTGCGAAGGAGGAAATCTGGGCAAGAAACGGTTAATGGCTTTTACAACGTTCAGCAAATGATCTGTCTCACCCTCTCCTCTCCTTTACTGTCTGTCTCTCCCTGTCTGTCTGTGTCTGTCAGCCCACAAAGGAGTCATGCAGCTTGCAGGCCGTGACACTCTGACCAGCATTAGTGCAGAGGTGTGCAGAGCAACACCACACACAACACACACACACACACACACACACACACACACACACACACACTCTCCCAGATCCTTCTGACTTTTCCCACAGTAGGGCAGACACCAGGCTGTTTATTTAACCATTAGCCTGGGGGAGGGGAGGCCAAGCTGGGTGAGCAGAGGGGGGACGGATGGTTTTTAGTAAGACTCCATTCTACACACATACATCATATCCAGCCGATTTTTTTATGAAAAAAGAAAAACATCAGCCAATAGGGTGAGCTAATGCCACTAATTTCCTGTGCAGTTTTGCTTCTCATGCATTTCATACAAATGAATTTCAATAAGTTATGATTACTGCACTAGGAATAGGAAAATGATACAAATGACAATATGAGAAAAATACTACAAGTTGAAATTATTAAATGCCATTATGTTTTATTTATTTAGAGCAGACACTGCAATAACAGATTTTTGAATTACAGTTTTCTGCGGCCGAAAACGACGCTATGAGAGTGGTCGGAGTAAACCAAAACAGTTAAGTCTAACGGCTAAAAAAAGAGCTGAAATTCACTATAAAGCTCCATAAAGTCGAGGGAAGCAGCAGAGTCTGAGTCGGTGATAATTCTCTGTAAATTCATCACAACAAATCCTTTCACATTGTCGTTTTATACATTGCTTTAACTAAAAATATATTGAGTATAGCTGCTTTGATAATGTACTCAGTAATGGATTGAATGATTGAGATTTAAATACTGAATTGCACACACTGATTTTCATACACATATTTCCATATTTAAATTCCATTTACGTTAGCTGATGCAGCAATAGAGTAAGTTTTATGCTATCAGACTAACCAACACCGCAGCTGCCCTACGGAGGTGTGTGTTTGCAATGAAGAATTGATTCAGATTGATTAGAATACATTTCAAGAGTCATGGCGACATCACTCCCCCAGCTGACATACCAAACATTACAATAAATGCTGTAGAGGGACTCTATAGTGCTTTTGGTGCTTGCAAGTAAATAAGAGCTAAGAGAGACGTTACTGTTAGGGACAGACTCAGAAGACAAGCGGGAGCTGCAATGTGATTCAGGTCGGAGAGAGAGAGAGAGAGAGAGAGAGAGAGAGAGAGAGAGATGGGTTTTCACTTTAAGATAGTATGAGGTGAGGAGTGACTGATGGGGTGGGAATGCCATTTTATTATCCCAACACGCACGTACGCACACACCCACGCACGCACGCACACAGACACACAGACACACGCACACACAGTGCGTCTCACTATCTTTGTGGGGACCCGTCATTGACATAATGCATTCCCTAGCCCCTTACCCTAACCTTAACCATCACAACTAAATGCTTAACCTTAACCCTTACCCTCAACCTAACCATAACCTAATTCTATCCCTAATCCTAAAACCAAGTCTTAACCCTCAAACAGCCCTTTAATGTTGTGGGGTCCAGCATTTTGGCCCCACAAAGCTGTCCGGCCCCCACAAGTATACTGTATTCCCGGTTTTTGGACACCACGAATGTAGTTAAACGAGAACACACACACACACACACACACACACACACACACACACACACACACACACACACACACACACACACACACACACACACACAGAAAGAGAGAGCCAGACACAAAGAGAAAACTGTACTTAACGGAGCTCCTCCACCCTGTAATCCTTTCCAACCAAACCAAGCCTGAACACCTGCAGAGAGAGAGCTATGACAAGTGCTCTGGCTGCAAATCCATCCAACGTGGTTCGTACGTCACAGACACTCCTAATGGAGTACTGCTTATATGTTTTCTCAGGTCAGGTCACGATCTCTTTTCAAGAATCTCTACTCTCAGCATCAGTTCTGGCAAGAATATGTGTTATGGATCTCTGTGAGGCCTGCATAAAAAAACTCCTGCTCATGGAGTGATGTGTAGATTTTGGTGTGTGACTGGGCACATACTGCATGTGTTGGGCATGGTTGTTTTTTGTGTAAAGGATACTGTGTCTCAAGCATGACAACTGAGTTTCTGTGAGCTTTTGAGGAAGAGAGCAGAAAATGGGAGGAGGGGAGCGTATGGCGTATAATCACACAGACTGGATAACATTGAAAAGCCTCGGGCCAACACTGACAAACAGCTGCTTACTAACACAGTAAATCTACTGGATGACTCTCTGCCTTTCTCTGCCTGCCTTCAAACACACACACATACAAGCACACACACACTTGAAAGTGAGCATGTTTGAGGGTTTGAGCGGTGCCACTGGGCTGTCTCAGGTTGGATAATAACTCTTGGCCTGTCAGAGCAGAGTGCAAGCTGTCCAAAAAGCTGTCAACATCCCACTTACCCTAAAACCAGCACGACTATGGCCTGCGCTTACGGGATCTTTGCCGACAGTCTTCCCGACACACTTTAGCTGACACACGCTATTATAGCTCCTGGAGTCACACGCAGTCTCTCTTTACTGTAACTGAGGTTAAAAAACATAGTTTGCGCCATTGTTTTTGTGTAAGTTCATGTAGGTCAGTGGAGCTGGTGCTGTTCAGAGTAAGACATTTCTTGAAGAAATTTGCAGAATTTTCCAAGCATTCTTGGAGAGAGGATTGTTAGTAAAATTCTTACCACTAAAGTCCCTTTTCGACTGGAGGGATTTTTGCAGTTCCTAGAACATAACATTCCTAGTACCCTTTTTTTCTCGTGTTCAATTTGGGGATGATTAAGTTCTTCTGACCGCAGTTCCTGTAACTCTTTCAGCTCCTACTTCAGGGTCTTTTCCCTTTTCCGCATAGAAACCCTTAGTGACCTAGCAACGTCTGAAACAGTACATATTCTTCACTGTCTGTTGCAATTCGCCCACGTATGCTAACTCATAAGACAAACATCACGCATTCAACCAGCTAATTGTTAATGCTAATTAAACTTACCCGTCGTTTCGTTTGCCTGTTGCGCTCTGCTCTTCTATCTTCTTCCATCATATTAATTAGAATCATATTACGCTGGAGCCTTCGTCTTCTGTGTTTCTCTGTTAAGTACTCCAGCCTAATCTTTAAACGCTGCCGTTCAAACTCCGTTAGGAGGATCCCGGCAAGGCACAACAGGAACATTCCGATGGCCTCCTCCATGCTGGTTGGTTGTTGTATGTGGCGCTAAAGTCAAGTGACGACGCTATAAAGACCGTTGCCATGCTTGCGTCACTCCCTTACCCCTCCAACCAGTTCCTATGGCCACTTGGCCAGTGCGAATGCAAATGGAAAAACTGGTTTTGGGGGAGCATAGTTAGTAGAACTGTTTAGAAGACTGTTCCTATAACTACCTTCCTGTAACTACTTGGTCGGAAAGAGGCTTATGGCTGGAGATAACAGTGACAACTGCATTTTAATAGTCCTTTTTTTACATTTCCCAGAACTATGGAACCAGAGGTACTTAACTATAAGTTCCTTTTGCGCATTCCCGTTTGAGTTTCCATCGCATCTGAAGAACTACAGTATAAAGATCAGGCAGTTTATCCCAATAATGGATAAAAAATGACTGCTGTGGCTGAAACACAATTTTGATGAATGGGTAAACAGAAAGACATTGATCCAGTTATATGTATTTACTGAGATGTATAAATGGATGTAAAGGAGAGGTGACTCCAAAGTACTGTAGATGACCTGCTGTGTTTATTTTATTTTTGTTTAAGAATGTAACCCAGATTAATTAGTTTGCAAGTACAGTTTAATTTCTCTCATTCACTCAGTTTGCTTTCATTGCCACTCTGGTGTTCACACGTTAACTCTCTCAATCTGTCTCTCTTAAAATCCCTCTTTTTAAAGTAGTTAGGAGTGGACAATATAACATTGTTTGTAAAGTTAAGTAACATTAAGAAATATCCCCCTGGTCCCGATAGTCACAAGTTAATTTCAGACACAGAGATGCTGCTCCTGCAAAGAAAGATGAGGCGCACTAAGTATAGCGGAGCGGGCGAAAATGATGCACTTTAGCTGTAACGGACATGCCAGGACACGCCAGCTAGAATGGCAGCAGATTGTCTCTGGTAGCCGCCATTTAGCTGGATCCTGTGTACATTTCTGTAATACTAGTTGCGTCCAGTACTTCCTTGGTTTTTGAATGAAGCAGTACACAAGTTGTAGTTGCCCCTGGTGTATTTGTTTTACAGTCAGAACCATCTAAAAGTACTACCAGTGGAACAGGGATTATAGGACCTGGAAATATCGTACCCACTGGGAAAGTTCCTACTGTGGAAACGCCCTGTAAGGTACTTCACTTTCAGACTAAACTTTGCTCCAGAGTAGGTGTTACAACTCCAGTCATGTAGCAATAAAAAGGTAAAAGAGAGGAGTATGACTCCACACTTTTCTTCCCTAATCCATCTGGTCATCTTTGCACTGCTTTATTACTGAGGATGGAGGGGTGCGCTTGGAACTCGTAACTGTGTCAATTTTCATATAAAGTAATTTAGTTGACTAATGGTTGTAAGAACTCATGCTATTCTCTTTTTTGTGTTTGTGTGTACACTTGTGTGTGTATGAGTTAGTCATTAAATCATGTAACATCATTATGTCTTTTCCAAGCCTGCCCCCTCCCCCTCTCTGTATTTTCTTCCTTCACCAAACCTCCCTGTGGCCGCAGTTAGGCCCAGATGAAAATATGAACTCGGAGAAAGAAATGAATCTCCCACACAAATGCAGAGCGGAGGCTGTAACTCATAACAGCCTGCTTTGTGGGAGGCCAACTTGTCCTTATCTCGGAGAATTAATACAAGTTGTCCACTTATGAGGAATGAGATTAAAATGTAGTTGGCTCTTATTAAACCCCAGAACGAACACAGAGGCATAAAGGATCTCGGCATTGGAGTCTGAGAGGGTTAGAAGGTGCAAATGTGTGTGTGTGTGTGTGTGTGTGTGTGTGTGTGTGTGTGTGGTGTGTGTGTGTGTGTGTGGCGTACATTAGGCACAGTGTGTGTGCAGGGCGGGGGCTTTAGATTCCCAAGCAGGCCTTATTGGAGATGATTACTCTCATAAAAACTCTGCTCTCTAAATTGCCCCCCCTCCTTCCATCTGCAGTTTAAACACACTTAATCAAGTGCAGGTGTGTCCTGATGCATTTACACATGCCTCGCTGACAGACAATTTTCTTCAGCAAAACAAGACAGTAGAGGAGACAGGAGACGTTTGGCCATCTTTTCATCTTCTTTACGTTGTGGTCAAAGGCGGCATATGACAGATATGAATGAAAATATGAATGAGAACAAATGTATCACATATTGGTTTTCTTTTACTTTGTTTCTTAATTTTTCTCCTCGACTCTCCTCTCCATCATTCCCATTTCTTCCTTTCCCTTGCTCCTGTGTCTTAATTCACTGCTGGATCAGCCAGTGTTGGGGATCTGTGGGTTAATACGGTTACCGGGATAACAATCTCCTCCTGTATCGCTCCATGATAGATGGGCACTGTGTGTGTGTGTGTGTGTGTGTGTGTGTGTGTGTGTGTGTGTGTGTGTGTGTGTGTTGAGTGATTGAGCAAGTGGGTGAGTGAGTGAGAGATAAAGTAAGCGGTGACTGTGTAAAATGTGTGTGTGTGTGTGTGTGTGTGTGTGGGGTTGGTCCACAAGCGAGAGTGTGGAAGCAGAGGGGGCCGTGGTATCCGTCAGAGGAGAACAATGGCTTTTAAATGAATCTGGGAGGTCGTAAATCACACAAAGAGAGAGCCCAAATGCAGCGCTGATTGCCTGGACGTCAGAGTCAGCGGACGACAGGAAGGAACGAGAGAATGAACGAGAGCCCCAGCGAGACACCTTGTTAACGCCTGAACAAAACGCCTCCATTAGGAACCAATGGCCTACTTATGCAAATGAATCCACATACGCACAGTTTCTCTCCTGTAAGTTCTGTCCTTGGGAGGCACATGCAGTCAGTCAGTCAGGACAAATGTAAATAAATCAAAGGACAAACACTTTTCCATTTCATATTTGTCGGCCTGATGCAAAGCTCAAAGAGAACTTACAGTAGGCCTTTGCAGTTATACCTGTGCTGGCATAACACTGTTGCCTAATACTGTTGATCTCTTCAAATATTGAAAAATGTTGAGCTCTATAAACATTTAAGTGGAAGACAAAAGTCTTGCCTAAAATGCAGTTCGTCGAATATATGCTTTTCTTAATCCCATATAATTTGAGTTGGCTTGATAAAGATATCATTTCACTGACACTGGTAATGCCTGTAGCTGTTACTGCACGTGTTAATACTATGCAGTAGTAAATCATTAGAGCTATGCTTCATTATGGTTAGCGTGAGCATTGCCTCAGAGAGAGAGATGAGTGGTAGGCATTGCGTAATTACAGGTATGTGGGGAGAAAACATGCAATTACAAATGTAGAGGAGGCATTTTGCACACTTTTTCAGCTGGTGTGTTGTGGAAGCTTGTTTAGCTCTCCTCTTCACAGTAGTGGAAAGTAACATATCAAGTTAATTTACTCACGTCCTGTAGTTAAAGTACATTGTTGAGGTTCTTATACTTGATTTTATTATTTTCATTTTATGCTACTTTATACTTCTACTCCATATTCTGGAGGGAAATATCTTACTTTTCGCTCCACTACATGTATTTGACCTCTGTAGTTTATATATTAAACCAGCAGCTTCCAACCTTAGTGACTTGTGACTCTACAAAAAAGCTGTGTCTAGTTGGGTCACTTGTCACATTTCCGATGTATAGGAGTTGTTAGAGCAAGCAAATTGATATTTTCCATTCTAAACTTCTCTGATGGTTTCATTTAAATACCTGTTTACCTCTCCCCAGATGTATTGTGTAACCCTAAGAAGGGGGCCCTCAGTTTGGAACTACTGGACTAAATTTTTGTTTTGTTTTTTATACAGTAGTATAGTAGTTAATACTAGCTTTAGCTGCTAAATGCTCCAATATGTTCACCTACTGCTACTGTAACTGTGTCAGTCTGCCGTTTAATGCTGGTCAGGTAATGTACAGTATGTTTCTTAGAGCTTTATCAGATAAAACAGTTGCCTCCCCTGAAAGTGGCAATATGAGAGCGGTGAAAGTGAACCTAAACAGTAAAGTTGAGGGTGGGCAGAAAAACAATGCGCTGAAACTCACTATAAAGCTCCTTAAACAGATTTACTGTAGGTGATAATACTCAAGAGGTTCACCATTATGAACAACCCATTTCACATTTTTGATTGTTCTAAACCATTTATCGATCATAGCCTCTTTAAGTAGGATTTTGCACTCAGGATTTGTACTTATCTAATGGAGTATTTCTACATTAATGAATTGGTACTTTTACTTAAGTCACTTATACTTGGGTATGTCTTCCATTGGTCGTCTTCTCTGTCTCTTTCCCGGGCTTGTTGTGTACTGTTGCAGTCAAATAACAACTGGCAGTGACCCGGGGTCACTGATACGGTTGAGGTCAGGTCAGCTCATTTGGCCACCCGGAGCAGCCCAGCTGATGATCCAAGGTCGGAGATGAGAGGTCAAGGGTCAGGGCCTCCTGGCTAGTGCTTCTAGTCTCACCTGTCTTTTCGCAGGGAAAGGAAACAACAGAAACAGAGGAGAAAAAAGGAGTGTGAGAAAGTGAAGACACAAAAGTTAACAGGTGTTAAATAATGGGCTTTTTCTTCATCTCTGTCTCACATGACATGACATACAACATGCCAAGAAAAAAATGAATGAAACTATCAACTGTGCAACAGTTGCACAAACTGAATTATCTTTTTCTTTCTTTCTTTCTTTCTTTCTTTCTTTCTTTCTTTCTTTCTTTCTTTCTTTCTTTCTTTCTTTCTTTCTTTCTTTCTTGATCTTTCTCTTGCTCTCTCCCTCACCCTCCCCCTCCCTGGCTGTAACCATAATAGTGTGTAATGTGCTGGCTGATTAGGACTTTGACAGCAAGGTTCAGACCAGCCACCCAGACACTGAGGTTAGTTAGTCTGGGTTTTGTGGCCAGACTGTTTGGCTGGGAATACCCTTCTGTTAGTTAAACCTTGCTTGGCCGCAAGTCACATTCCCACACATGTACGTTGTATGGACACACACCTACTGTAATTCAAATAAACGACGACGCAACAAGCTTACAGAACAAACTGGAACATGCATTTCTAAGTTGTTTCCCTTTCTGAGAGTTATCAGTTATTTGAATTGCATATTTTTACATTTTCTTTAGGTCTTGTCTGGCGGTGAGGGGTCCCAAGAGAGCGAGACACATAGAAAACCAGCTAGAAAAAAAGAGGACAGTCATTCCTCGATGGCAAGTGTGACCCCTGAAACAGAGGTATGTGACAGCTGCTCTTTTCTTACCAGGACTGAAGAGAAGGAAAAGTACAAGGTTAATAAAGAGACCGTGCTTCAACTGAATGTGACCACCACTTAGCATAAAAAGACAGGTGGGCATCTGCAGTGCGGCTTGACGTTGTACAGTGGGGAATGGAACCGATCAGAAGAACATACAGAACAGTTGGTTCCCGCAAAGTCGACGTTCTCTGTACTTTTCTCTGACGCAGACAGCACACATAAACACACAGAGATACACAAACACACACACAATATTTACAATACTTAGAGTATTTGGTGACGGGTTAGAGGAGGCGTTACTGACCTCCTCAGTCATAATTAAGAGCCTAGGAGAGCAGAGCCTTTAGGCCAGCCAGGGCCCCTGCCCAGACACACTCCCTCAGACTGCACTGTTTATGTTTCATTAGAGCACAATTATATGTCGCATCCCTCTCTCTCGCCACCTCTCACACTCTCTCAGACTTTCTCTGACTCTTTAATGTGTGTTTGTGCATTTGCACATATTGCTCTGAAAAGGATCTGAACAGTGTGTGCTTGTCTCCACTGAGCAACAACATTTGCTCCCCCCAATCCTTATCACAGGTCAAACAAGCTGCTGAGAGGCCCTTCACTCTGCTATACATACAGAGAACAGAAGGGAGAGGGTGAGGGACGGGCAAAAGGAGCAGGAGGGACGAGAGTAGAATATTATGGAAAAATAATATTATAAAAGGGTTACAGATGAAAGAATGTAGCAGGGGCTGTTGGAGAAGGGACGACGTCGTACTGTATGACAGGGGGAGAGAGGAGGAGGAGTAAGAGATGGACAGCTCTTACCCTCAGTCTCACTACAACACCACAAAGAAAAAGACTCAACGTAGCAGGGAGTAGAGGTGCAAAGACAGAGGAGACCAACCTGTACCGTTAATGTAGAACCTGTGACCCACATTCAAATATATACACACTACTACACTACTAGTATACTCTCACTTTCAGTTTAAGGTATTGTGACTTGAGCTCAGCCAACAACCAAAGAAGTCTTAACCAACCTGAACAGATGTTAAATTGCACACAGCTGAAATTAAATGCATGGCTCAACAGTTTGGGAAATACGCTTTCTCAGAGATGAGAAGATTGATACCAATCTCATATTTTTATGTTTAATATGAAGCTAGAGACAGCAGGTGATGTGCTTAGCTTAGCATAAATACTGGAACCACAGGGGGAAACAGCTAGTCTGGCTGTCCACAGGTTAAAAAACAGTCTGCCTAACAGCACCTCTAAAGCTTACCAACTCACATGTTAAATCTTGTACGGTATTACGGTTCAATCTCTACAAAATCTAAAACGTTATGTGCGGCAACAATTTTTTTGGGCAGATGCAGTAACTCAGTGGAGGCTTACCTGGTTGTCTGGTAACCTCACGGCGACCAGGGTTAGGATTGAAGTGAAATACATTTTTGACCAGATAGCTGCATTCTTACCTGCCGCAGGACTCTGGTACAGGTGTAAGACTGGAAAGAGTGTAACGTTGCTGCTAGAAATGTAAAAGAAATGCTGACCTATCAGAACTGCTTTACAGTATATCCACACTAAAAGATGTTTGAATCTTTGTCAATTATCCAGTGAGAAATACACATAAGAGTGCAGCCTCTAAAATATGAAAGTGGACGAGAGGAAAACTGATGGCAAAATCAAAGAATTAGATAGAACAAGAGGTCATGAAAATGTTAGAAAACTTGTTTTTCACTACTGGTTTCTTTATCTGAGGAAACGGAGGAGTAATTAGCAGCTTTAAATCAATATTTAGAGATTCATTGTTGTTTACAGGTCCAGACAGCCAGCCAGGACAGACAAAGTGTTAACCCCATTCATGACCAGAGGGCACACACAACACACTACTGACCCACCCAAACTCACCACAGTGGCAACACAACATGGCACTGCAACAGAAAAAAGAAATATAGGTAAAATGGTGGGAAAGGTCGAGACATTTCCCATGAAGACCGCAGTCCACACTGAGCTTTTGCCTGTGAGTCAACAACCACAGGAGGCCAAATGCAAAATGCTACATCACTGTTATGATACCCCGTAGGTTTGCATCAGTCTAATCTGTGATCTAACCTGCAGCGGGGAGTGTGTAAAAGAGAAGATTGTCGCTGTTTTGTGGCTCATCTGAACAGCAGGACAGATGTTTCCATGAGCATCCATTAACTTTTCTTTGCTCAAGCCATCACTGGTGACTTGCTCTCTTCTAGTATCATCCACCTACGATTTGGTTTGTCGTCTGGTTTATTTTCATCTTGCTTTCCCCGTTCCTGTTCCTGGTTTCCCCCTCTTTTACCATTTCCTTTGAGAACAGGAAAGCCCCTCCAGACAAACAGCCCTGGTCCATCCATTTAATACACTCTCTCTCTCTCTCTCTCTCTCTTTTTTTCTTTCTTTTTTTTTTTTTTTTTTTTTCTGTTTCTCTCTCTCTTCATCTTGGTTCAGCAGACTATGTAAACACATTGGGTGAACTACAGCTGGTGTAGAAAGAGAGCAGTGGGACAAAGTTTGTGTGTGTGTGTGTGTGTGTGTGTGTGTGTGTTGTGTGTGTACATATTTATGTGAGAGCATGCGGGCAAATGCATGGTAGAATTAGGAGGGAGGAGACGTTGACCAAATAAAGGAATAGTGTGATTGTGTGTGTACATGCGCGACTGAGTTTATCTGGACCGGGGGTGTTGCAGGCATGAGATCCCGAGTGACTTGGACACTGGCTAGGAAGCTAACAAAATCTGGAGCTTGTGGGGGTATTGGATGCCTCATTAAGTTGTGTGTGTGTGTGTGTGTGTGTGTGTGTGTGTGTATGTGTTTTAGCATACAGCTGTGGACGACACAGGAAAACGGGAGTTGGCCCGAGACCTACACAATCAAAGAATGCATTAAATCAAAGTTGTAATGTTGACCACTTATGTGTATTTTTAGCATGATATGTTGAATTTTGTGTGTGTGGGTGTATGTGTGTGTGTCGGCACACCTCTCTCTTTACAGTCCCACAAAGTTTGTGTTTTCAGAAGGAAATACCTTGACAGGTTTTTGGAGCACCCGCCTGGGTACCCCCCTCTCCATCTCCCACTTTCCTCCCACTCTTTTTTTTTCTCCATCTCCTTCTCTTCCTTTGGTGTAGGTTTTGGTGTTATTTTACACTCACACGCCCTTCCTCTGGCTTAGAGCAACACACTCCCTTCCCATCACTGGCGTTGCATAACTGCCATTTGGTGATCAGAAAACTTAACATTAGGAAGATGAAGTGAGAAATTATTGAAAATCTCATTCTGTGATACTACTGATGGTCATCACATCCTGAAATAAATACAATTTCCCTAAATGTTTCCTAAAGGTATACCTATAGGGATCTTTGGCATTATTAGTGAAATTCATTTTGAAAATCTCTAGTATACAAGTATGCAAATATTGATGAAAAGTGTCCTTATTGGTTGCAAATTCATTCCTCTACCCACACCCTTTTTGTCACTTTTCTCACTTTCTCTCCTACCTCTATTTTTTTCTCTTTTTCACACAATCAGTGTTGACAGTTTAACAGAGGAGAGAAACGCTCTCACATTTTTCTGTGACAGATGTGTCAATGTCCCGTAATGATGAAAAGTGACATTCCACACAACTCACAGAGACAGGAAGCGCTGCTCAAAGGCCACAGGAAACAGGAAGTAACCAAGGATGAGCTGTGCAAGTCACTTACTTACGGTTACTCATGATAAGACTTAGGAAGTCGTCAGAAGATGAGGTTTGAGGATGTATGCAATTGCAGAAATGAAAAAGAAAAAATCTGATTGAAATCCTAGGCTAGATGAAGATGAGGAGTGTGTGTGTTGACAAGCAGCATAACAGGTGTGGAGAGAGAGAGAGAGAGAGAGAGAGAGAGAGAGAGAGAGAGAGAGAGAGAGAGAGGAGCAGCTGAGAAAGAGTCTATAACTAGTTTTGTGTTGAAAGGTCAAAGTCAGGCCTCGGATTTTAAATTGAAATGAAGTGTTGCTTTGGCACCGTTCCCACTTCAGTACTCTATGGAAAGAGTGTGTTTGCGTGTGTGTGCACACGTGTGTGTAGTACAACACCACCTGTGTACACATTTATTTCCCATTTCCCACAGTTTTAGATATTGTGTGTTTAGATTTGTGGTATATCCAACTATAAATCAAGGAATCACTGTGTATGTGTCTGTCTTCCGCATGTGCATTACAGCAGCGGGGGCGGGGAGTTGCTACATCCCTAAACAGAACTGAAAGTGGCATGTCTTTGCAGTGGGCTTCCGGGTTGACCGGCCAAAAAGTGATCATTGGCCCAAAACTGATTGCTGTCTACCCTAAAAGCAAATGATGAAATTAATCATACGCAAACACACGTAAGATGAACACCCAGTCTAATGGGCTTTCCAGCGCGTTGTTTTATTTCTCCCACCGTTCTGCGTGCTGTAGCAGCTTTCCCAGCAGGCTGAGCTGGGCTCCCTGCTCCCCCCGCCCAGGCCACATTGCTACCTGGATGTGTGACAGCTAGATGAGAAAAAGGGGACTAGCCAAATCTCTAGATAAGCCACAGCCGCACTTGATTGAACCGCGTGTTAGGAGAGTATCATAAGTTATGGCGCGTTCCAAGCAACCCGTAACTCGTGTTTTCACAACCTACCCGGTGAAAAGTGTCCTGGAACGGCAGTCACACCCGTAAACTTACTACCCGTGAACTCATGCCAGATCGTTGTACTCCCAGTTACACTTTTTGACGTCACACACACATAAACAACAATGGCGACCCCTGTTGATGCTGTACAGATGCCGGTGATTAACAATGAGAAATATAAATAAATAGACATAATTAGGCAACGTAAAGTCGTTCTGCACATTGTAATTAAAACAATACACACACGATTGTGTTCTAACCAAGAATTCAGCTTGTTCCGAACAGGCACATACTCCAAACGGGAATCGCACTAGTTGTGTAAAGCAAAAAACAATTACGTACAGTTTGTTGTATATTGTACTTGATTAGGGCAGTGTTTCTATCGCTCTCAAATGATCCAGTAGCCTATTACTATTTCCGTTTTGGAGAATTCACGTTACACAAGTCCTGTAAGGCAGTTGACACTTCGACACATGAATGGCCCAAAAATAATAAACCGAGTCTTTGATTTTTGTTGGACCTAATGGCTTAAGTTGTACAGTAATAATGCAGAGGAGCATTTTGGAGTTTTTGTGACTAATGTATTCATTGTTTGATCGCCGTCTCTTTGGGTCTTTGTGATCAAAAGATATTGCATCCAGCACCAAGGAGCAAGCTAAAAACTTTTAACAGCCACCTCTCAAGCCTTCAGGAGGTGAGTATTATATGATACTTAAAAAAATTTAGAATACTAAGGTTAACCGTACTTTTGAATCAAGTCATCTTTCAGGGTACAGCAAGTTATCAATACTGAAAGATGAAAGGCCAGAGTGCTTTTTTATTGAATACGTTTTCAAAGCTTCTATATGTAAGCCTGGCACGATATGTCCTTATTTAACTTCTTGTGGTTGCACAGGAATTATTATAAAACCGTTTGTTTTGAGCAAAAGTTACTTTTTTGGCAAGCTTATGCTGACATAGTTATAACATCAAGTAATGGCACATTAGCTAAAACTGAAAAATACAATTTTAAGGTTTTAACACTTCATTTGATGAATGTCAAGCTAAGAACGGTTATACAGCTATTTCTTTAGTACAGCATTTGTAAATGTAGCCGAAGGATCAGTGGATGTGATGTTTGACAGACTCCAGAAGGCCATATTCACATGAGAGTTGATAAGTCATGTGCATGTGATATGTCCACTGATAATGGAGCAAATGTAAACATCATCTACCAATAACAGGCTTTCCCCCAAGAAAATGATTTGTAAAGATTATAAGCAGATGATACGGCTCTTTAATCAGGAATTAATGTATTTTATGAAAGTGTAATAATTTTGTTCGACTTTAGCAGAGAGAGTTTTTATCTGAAGCAGAAAGGACTATCGCTGCTATACTGCGCTAAAGTAAACTGTGAGTAAAAGGTGCATAGGCTGCTTCAAAACGTTTCAGTAAACATCCTCGACTGTTGAGACTAGACAGTTGAAACACATTCGAAATCAACATCATTCTCACTGTACGTTAAGAGGTTTTTTTCTTTGTGTCAAGTTGTATCACCTGGTACTTGAAAGGCCGTCTCAATCTTCTTCCACCCGTTCTCCTTAATGATGCTGTGTCATTCATGCAGACAGAGATAAACAGCATATAACTACAAAATGAGGATCATTTCCATAAAAGGAATTTACACAAACACATTTCACACCAGAAATTGACAATTACTCACCCATAACATTTCTCAATTATTAAATCTTTCAGTGGGCCTCTGTGAATGATAGCGCTGCTGACAACTCTGGGACTGACAGAGAGGGACGACCGAGGGAGGCTGAGGTGCTGTTGAGCAGTGGATGGATAACACAGGGTGTAGCGGGAGAATGGCTGCCTGCCAGAGCCCAGCACCAGGTGCAGAATGTAGGGTAGAGAAGTGTCCTTCCTCAGCTCCCCCGTGGAGGGCACCAGCCCATACTGAACATCCACTGTCCCAGTACCCTCTACTGCTGCTAGGCCATTTTCCCTCCCTACTCACCTCAGCTGTTTCTCCATCTCGCCCTCAAATGCTCCCTGTTTGTCCTCCCAGTAGAAAACAACTCTGCGCCAAACAGAAGAAGGAGATTATGTCAATTAAATGGTATGTGCTGTATGCCACAAATCACACACACATGTTCTGCACTCACTCCCCCCCTCTCCTCTCTCTCTCTCTCTCTCTATACGTTAGCCAGAGCCACAGAGTTTTATGGCTCATGTGTGTTGTGACAGTGTGAAAGGCACAGGAAGGAAAGGCTGTGCTTCCTCTGATGCTCCTGCTGCTGTGGGCCAGAGGAGATAAGAACACACACACACAAACATGCACACGCATGGATGCACACATAGCCATGAACAAACAATCACAACATAGATCCATGCTGCCTGCACTATAACACCCCCTCCCTTTCCACCTCCCCGGCAGATCAGCTTCCACGTGGTTCCTGCACACCCACTCCACCTCCACCTCACACATTTTGGTTTGTTCTCATCCAACTCAAAGTGTTTGAATTGGCTATGCGAGACGAACGCTGGAGGCTGTTAAAGTAGTTTCAAATAGGTAAATAATCATCGCTCAAATTAACACTGAACTATTCCGGTTAGTGATACGAAGCAATTATCCTGGCTGCTCTGCCATAACATACCAGCTGTGCATGTATGGAAGAAAGACACTTCCTTCAGAAGTAAGTGAAGAACTTCCTGGAAAGTGTACATGCTAGGCTTTTCAGGGTAAGACTGCTGCTGAGAGTGTGTATCTGTGTTGTTTTCTTTCTGTGTGTGTGTGTGTGTGTGTGTGTGGTGTGTGTGTGTGTGTGTGTGTGTGTGTGTGTGTGTGTGTGTGTGTCTGTCTGTGCCCGCCCGCCCACTGACGTAAGCCCCTCTATCTGATGATGCCCTTCTAATCCCCACAGTGATGTGTCATGAATATGGAGTTTAAGACTCAAATCCCCAGGGATACACAGGCTATAGATAGCTTGCTCCTACTACACATACACATATGCACAAAAGGCACACACCTTCAGCACCAGTCCCACTCCACTCAGCGTGCACAGCGCTGCTGACCCTTGTGACGTTGAAGGGGCAGAACAGGGAGAAGCCAGAAAGAGGTGATTAAGATGAAAGTAACAGAGTCAGAAGAATTTCAATGGACAGAGGAAAAAACTGAGAAATGCAGAAAAATAACAACCTAAGTCTTATTTTTCTAGCTTCAGCCATCATTCCTATTGAGAATAATAACAATGTAGTCACGCTGTTAATATATGAGTTCTGGGAACACCAATACTGTCTCCTAGTAAATACTTCTATGTATATCTAAATTGTTTTCCCAATTAAGTTGTGATGAAAAACGTAATCGCTGTCTGGATTATGTTCAGAGGCAACATTTTTTTTTTTAAAGGATGATGAGCAACATTTATGAGTTGTGAGGGAGGTGATCCAGATGAAAGGTTCAAGACTTTGACACCAGAGACCAGAGTTTGCATCCACACTTCCGTCTGTGGTTCGGTTTAGGCAACAAAAGCACTTTGGTTAAGGCTGAGGAAAGATCATGTTTTTTATCAAATGTTGCTAAATAAAGGCCCAATATGTAATACTGACAGCGTTTAAAATGGTTACTGCAGTCCAAATTCAAAATACTGAAAAGAGTCGTACCCCCCGCCCCTCCTCCCCAGCGTCGAAGTTCACGGGGGTTGCCAGGTTGAGAATGCTAAACCCAACATCACACAATGGCAATGTTAGCTTGATGATAGTCTCGCATTGCCACACATTACTCCACAGCGGAGTTGCTAAATGCTGCTATGTTGACAGTTATAAAAGCCTGAGCTCTCGCGGAGCTCTGTACCTGCCTGACAGTCACCTTTTATTAACTAACCGTAACAACAACGACCGTTAAAAAGACCTTGTGGTGCTTTGTGCCCAACTGACAGCGTGTCCCAATCCAACAATTCAGGCTATGGGGTGTTTTGCCAAAGTTAAATTGCATGTTTTCATTATGAGGAAGTCAAACTTGCGGTTTTTGGCATATGTCGGAGTTAGCAACAGTCAGGATCACTTCACTGGCTGTCTAAATTTTTTTGCGAGTACCTAACTCGAGTACTCTATATAATGTATTGCGATGCACATGAATGTTGAAATGAATGAAAATGACTATCCCTACGTTAGCCGTGATATAAATTAATGAAGCTTAACGCTTACCTGCTCAGGAGGAAATTAGTCAACTCGGTGTCCTTTGAGGCTCTAAGCTGTCTCTATCGTTTAAATGCATCTCCAATATTTACCCATGTTTGACCTTGTCTCTGGTTATGCAACCGTTTAGAAAGATTTTTTTGGGCGGCTAGAATGAATCTATCTTGGTTGATCCTCTTCGTTTGTTTGCTGCTTCCATGGCTGTACTACAGATGTAGTGCACTAGGTTTGCGTTTTTACAGGCTTCTTGGCAAACCGGCCTGGCTGTCAAACTGGGCAGTTGATACCAACACACAAGCTAAAACACAAACATACATTCCGTCACGGAACGGATATTTCAAAAGGAGAAAATACTGGCTTTAGCGTTGTTGTCAGAAAACATAGTTTTTCAACTTAGCATGTTTCCTTAATATCTGATGACACGTTGTGGTAGTTTTTTGATTACATACAGTAAATATATTACATATAGCACCTTTAATAATGCTGTAGTTATGTATGTATGTATGAGCGGTTATTGTATTGCATTGAGTTGATTGGATGTTTTGGCGGGAAAGAAATGTTATACGCTTATCGTTATGCTCAATATCAACATTTTTGCTAACTGCCAGATACATTAATTAACATTGCCTCAATATGTTAATAGAAAGCATAATACGGTGTACATTAAGTTTCCTTCAAAACGTACTTGCTGTCTCAAATTAGTTGTATATAAACATAATTTGTACGCTTAGGGAACAAGGCAACATCGCTAAAATGAAGTCCAATGGCAACAAGCACGGGTAATCAGATGATCATAAAGGTGTTAAACACATCTCTAGGTTTGCCAAACCTACTTAGAATCAATCAAATAATATAAGCAAACCTAAACATATATCTACAATATACAGGACAACAAATGTTACTATCATCATCATCATCATCATCATCATCATCATCAACTTTTATTCCAGAGTCAAGGTCCATTCAAAAGACACAGACATGACATACAACACACCTTAAAAAGAAATAGAAACATATATAAAGAAATAAAAACCAGAAGAAACAACAATACTACATCTACGTTACTTACTGTAGTTGTGAACGCTCACAGAGGGATTATTACTGGCTTTCAGGTGCACTCGCTTCAGTTTTTACCTGCACATAAAGTAGTTGACCTAATCTGGCTAAACCGTTGGCTTTCTGTTTTATTGTCCGACCATTTGTGTTTTTTTCCCTCATTGGATGTTACCGCATTCCCACAACTCAGCAATTACTTTTGTGGGTACAATGTTATCATAACCGATATAAATAATGACCACAGCTATGAAAATTGCACTCATGCTGCAATACTGTAAGCCTGAACTATCCTCAAACATCAAATGGAGCCGTATCAAAACGACAACTGCATGGTACCTTCCATCATGTGATTACAATTAAATTGCAATTAATTCATGTCACAAATAGCTGGAATTACCAACTTGTGTAAATTTGCTTGTGTGTGCATGTGTATGAATGTGCGGTATAAATTGGTATGTAGGCTAAGAGGTACTGGAAGCTACTTATCTTTTATTGAAAGCAATAATCTGGAAGTGTGGTTTCTCTGGTTATTGTTGCCTGGAACACACACATACAGATGCGTATTGTAGGTGATAAAAGACATAATGTAAGTATATTCACACTCTCTGCCTTACCCTGACACACACACACAAACACACACACACACACACACACACACACACACACACACACACACACACACACACACACACACACACACACACACACACACACACACACACACACAAATGTATTCTAACACGCCCCAAAAGCTTGCCAACCCATATGGCTTAGGGATAATAAACCAAACAGCCAGCAACACGTCTCCTGTGCTCCCGAGCCAGGCAAGCCAAAGGAATGCACATGTCTTCAGTTCACTCCCACCCTTTATCTGTGTCTTTCTCTTTTTTTTCCTCCTCTGTCTGTTTGTCATTCTCTGTCTTTTCCTGCTCGACTCTGAGGCATTGAGTAAAGGACCCTCTTATAAGGTGAAGGGGTATGTGTCTAAGTGTAAGTTGGCATCCGAGTGTGTGTTTGTGTGTTCGAGGTGTGCCAAAGAAACCAGTCCGACGAGTCTGCGAGGAGCTTGCCCTTAGGATGGAGGGAAGAGAGGGGAAGTGAGATGGAAAAAGGGAGGGAGTGTGAGGATGAAATGAAAGGGAAAATAAACAGTTATGTGAAGAAGAGAGGGGAAAAGGGAGAGATGATCGGTGAGGAAGGGGAGAGCTGGATTTAGAGAAAGTTTGCAGCATCTCCCTGATAATCTCTCAAATATATATTTGATCAAACACACCTCTTAACCCCCACCTCCCTTGTTTCTTCCTCTGTCATTTCCCCCCTTGCTCTCCTCTCCCCAGGCCCCCCACCTCTCTGTTTCTCTGTGGTGCAGTGGGACAATCAGCAAGGCCTGCGGCAGGAGTGTTAAGCCCGGGCCTGGATTTAGAGCATGGCTGCTCTCGGTTGAGTGGGATCCAGGCCCCCTGAGGGATGAGGGATGGGAGTGGAGGGTGCAGGGTAGAGGGGTGGGGGTAGGTGGAGGTAGGGAGGAGAGCAGAGGCAGCGAGCAGTACAGTTCTGGATCACCTTCAAAGAGCTCCAATCCCAACGGAGAGACTGGATTCCTCTGCGGAGAGAGGGAGAGAAAAAGGGGAGTGTATGGAGGGAGAGAGAGAGAGAGAGAGAGAGAGAGAGAGAGAGAGAGAGGGAAAGACATGGGAGACATGAGACAAGGGGAAAGTGTGAAAAGAGAAAGGAAAGAAGTGGTTTGGGTTTTAACTTCTTTCCCACTCTTTGACTCTCTCCCTCCCTCTTTTTCTCTCTCTGCATGGCGTGCATGCACTTGCCCTTCATTCAGCAGACTACTGAGATGATCTATCTGTTTGCTGGAGCAGGGAGACATGGGAAATCTGCCCCGCAAAAAGGCGTCGTTGTGCCTCCCTGGAGCTTCCTTTAGGGGCCAGCATGTGTGTATGTATGCCTGTGTTTGTGTGTGACAAGGATGAGTAGGAGTTTAACTTCTAAGGCCCCCACACCCTCCAGAAGGTACACACACACTCCCAAATGTACCTAAAAAAAAACCAAGGACATTGCCACCTAGGTGTGTCATTCTTGTGCATGCAATGGATGACTTTTAAGCTCTGCACCTATAAGCCTCTTATAGAACATAAAAAAGTGTGTGTGACAATTTAGGAAACCTTGGATTTGTTCAGCTGGAGTTGTGCATTTTCACGTTTTGTGAATTTGGGGCAAATAGTTTATTTTATGGTTTGTGTACCAGTGTGTGTTTCTGCGTGTGCATCAGTGACAGACCTTCATCCTGAGTCTGGGTCAGCAGTTTGTTTAGCATCAATTAGAGGCTCTGTGTTCCTCAACGCAAGCGTGAAGGGAGAATTAACGTGCAGTGGCGCATTCCCACCAGCGCATTATAACACATGGCACCTCAGCTGGAACAGTCCTAGTGCGTGTTTGTGCATGCGCATGTCTTTATGTGTATGTGCACATACATATGAGTGTGTCTGCACATAGGTAAATGATTCAAATTCTGAAAGTGCTCTACTTTTCCATTTTTTTGTCCTCCTCTGTGTTCTTACTTTCCTCTCCTCCTGTCTTTCAAGGACTATGGTTTGACCACAGCTATTTCCCTTAGCCCCTGCTTTGCCTAGCAACACACAGCACATAGTTTCCATAGAACATGCATTTAATGGGAGAGAAGATATATAGATTCTGGAGAAAGTCTCTTTAAGACAACTGGGTCTAAAGATTTCCTGCTCAGCTCACAGACAAAGTCTGAAAAACACATGTTCAGTGGCTTGAGTGCAGACTTCTCTCTTAAAGACATGTTGTGGAAGACTATACATGGCATGGAGGCTGAAACAGGGCTAATATCCTGACAGCAACATTAAGGGTATGGTTATGATAAATGAAACACCAACATAATTACTTTGCCTTGTGGTGGTGGGTTATGTTTTTATTGTTATGGTTTTGGTCCAGTCTTTACACAAAGAGTAATCATTGCTGAACAGAATGATTCAAAGTGATTATAATTTGAACCATCCATCCTTCTGGAGCTAGTAAAGAGCTCATGGAAGTACTGCATTGGCTTAAACATTTGGCCATAGTCTGACCCGGCCTAATTCTGGCTAGAGTCCAGACTGGCCCGACAACTAAAAACTTTTTCTGTCTGAAGCCAATATTTTAATGTCTTTAAATTTTAATGGTCTTTTTCTCTATTGAAGTCAGAGTTCACTTTTCCTTGTTGTGACAAAAATTGGACAGAAAGAATGTTCGAAAGTGTTCTCAAATGCAGATTATTGCCATTGGTGGAAGTTCTGCCTTACCCATTTTAAAAAAATATTTGATATAACTATCTGTGCAATACAGTCAAACAAGCGAGCAAGTTGCAACCTGTTGATTTGCCGTTAGCCTACTCGTAGCATGTGTGTGACAAGACAAGGACCCAATTATCTGTGTGCATTGTATTTAGTCTATCATTGTAGTTTCAACCCATATTTAGTAACATTGCATGTTCACTGGTACTATTTCTATTTGTGGCGGATAATAAAACTGAACTCTGCCCAAATTCCCTCAGGTTCTGTTGGCCATGGGCCAGGCTGCAGATCTTAAATACCTTCATGTACAGTATGTTTAGATAGGATCATATATTGGTATTATATTATTATGTTATTAACAACCCTTTCTAAAGTCATGCTCCTCAAATCATTTTAAAGCATCAACCCATGTTAATAGAGACATTGTTTTCTTTGAAATACCGCTTCCGAGAAAGATATGCATCATTCATGATCATTCAACATTATTAAGTTAGAAGTGATTAGAACATGCCTAACCCTCTTAGGGATTATTGGATTGAATTCATGCCAGAAAAATGTACCACACACAGGCACAACATTGCCCAAATCCTTCGGTTTGGCAGTTTTTATGTTGCTTTTTTCTTTACTTTGATTACACCCTCTGCATAAATATGGAATATAGTTTCATTTCTTTTGTGCACTTGTGTTCTTTGATGGGGTATGGGATGTCAGTGGGCCTCTGCCAGGAGGAAGGTATTCTGGCTTTGCCAAGGTATGCCCTCCTCCCTCTCTCTCATGTGGAGCGAGGCTCTATACTCACTTGTAAATAGTTAGATAAGTGTGGTTTACCCGTAGCTAGGGTGTAAGGTGCATTCAGCACCGCCCTGACATGTCTGTGCCAAAGCCCAACAGGGGTGTGATTACCTGAGACTGGGTCAGCACTTTATCCTGGGTAAAAATACTTGCCTACTTATAGAAGGGGAATAGAGAGGGCAACTCCATGCAATGGGGAGCCTGTCTTCACACATCCAGCCAACTGCTCCTCTATGTTGGGCAATGCTCTCGTAGTTTTTCCACTACTCCTTTAGAAGAGTCATATAACATTACTTAGCAATATGTCATGGGGACTCCCAGACAAAACCTTTCCATCTTCCTCTCTTGCTCTACATGGCTGCGACGGACTGACCTACAAAACACTTTTACACGCGTCCAATATTCCACTCTCTGCAGCCGACTTTCAGTCCAGTACCTTTCCGCACTCCCTGTATTCCTCTACTCCGCCCCTTTCACACCACATCTGTCTCTCTGCCCTCCGAGTCAAGGACAGAGAGAGCCAAGCAGACATGCAGAGGACAGCTCTGCACCAATCAGGAGGCAGAGAGAGCTTGTGTCAATTAAATGGTATGTGCTTATGCCGCAAATCACAGACACATGTTCTCTTCTCCCCTCCCACCCCACCCTGTGGCTGTTGCCTCTTTTCTCCACCACCTAATGCAGCATAATCATCCTCATTACCTAATGAGACTCTACTGTACACACAAACTCTCCATTCTCTTTCTCTCTCTCTCTCTCTCTCTCTCCCCTCTTACACGTTTGTAAAGAGCCACCACATGCTGACACAAACTGGTATAGTAAATGCAATACACAACCATCTGAACCTTTACCACACTATCAACAGAGCCACAACACTGTAAAGCCTCTAATGCCACAGTAATACTATTGTAGTGTGTATTATCAACAGGACAGTGAGCACTGAATTAGGTTGGCAGCTGGGGAGGGGAGAAACCCCTCATTAGCTCCCTTCAATGTATCTACTTCCCCTAATCTCTTACAATAACATAATCTCTTTAAAAGTGCTGCAGTTTAAATCCAATCTGCCTAAAACCTGACACGTGATTGAGGTCAATCCTCAGTAAACCCCAAACTGTGGGGTCCCAAGAACTCCACACACCACCCCCACCCATCTAAGCTACAGTACAGTATGTGCAGGTATTACATTTATGCTTTGCACTGTGCAGGGTGTTGCACAGAATATATATGTATACTGTATGTGTTTCCCTGATTCAGACACTTATCTGAATTCATTTATGCTTTCAGTCAGATGGAGTCCGGCCTGCCGGCTGCATGTGCCTCTGATCGCAGATCAGTTTGTATCCTTTTCACAGCCTCTGTTCTATCTAACCCTGGTAGTAGAGCGCTCTTCTGCGCTTTTTATTTTTTGATGTTTTTCCATAGTGTCTCTTGCCTCCAAACCACTTACAGATGTTGGCAGCGGGGAGCATTGTGGCAACTCCAAACGAGGAAATCTAAATAGAGATCAGGCTGTAAAATAAAAAACGAAGGCCCGGAGAAAGAGAAAACAAGGGGAAAGCAAGAGAGCAAATGCGAGAATGGGTTGAATGGGTGAGAGCAAGCAGAAAGCAGTCAGTGAGCATTAGTGTAGTATTAGTAGAGAGGAAAAAAAAATATACTTTCCGGGCATGTAAGAGCAGTAATGTGATTTAAGTGCAGCTTTTTTTGTAAGTAGAACTTTCAAACTCTTCATTTGGTGTTTCACTCCAGAGTTGCATCCTTTGATTTGTTTCCCAAACAACAGACTAATATAGGCAGAAATAAATACATATGATGTCTGTGATCTTGAGGAGGAAGACAAAGTTAGAATGAAATCATCTGCAGCCAAAAAGGCATCTACTGTAACAGCAAAGTACAGCAGCTTTTCAATAGCTGATAATTAACCCTCTTTAAATTCTATATGGTTCAAAACCACAACTTTATTTTCGCTTTTGAAGTTATGGCTCCCTTGGCAGGTTTTTATATTAAATAGCAGGCTACAGCATATTGAGTAACACCCACCAACTGGAATTCACCAAGGCCTACTGGAAAACAGTTTGGCTGGGTCGAAGGTAGACTTGGCCTGCCTCTTTGGTAGTCGCTCTATGTTACCTCCCTCCACCTGTTTTACAGGAATTAGCCATGTCCCGGTGGATCAGAGAGGAAATGTGTTGAAATGCCACATCCTGCTCTAAGCTCAGAGTCAGAGTTCACTACAGCTAATGCCTATTATGTCCAGACACCTCCTATGGAGAGAAAGAGCACAGAGAGAGAGAGAGAGAGAGAGAGAGAGAGAGAGAGAGAAGTGGCAGTGTGTTTGCAGTCATGCCACTCCCTGCGTGGTGATTGTAAAGATGAGTGACCTGTCTCTCCCATCTCTCCTCTCCCTCCCTCCCTCTTCCTCTCTCCCCTGCACTTTATTTATTAATGGATCCATTCAATTATTTACTTCACATCCTAGGGCGACAACAGGCCAACAGAGTACACAGGGAGGAGATGATACAGCACACCAACAGTGCTCATGCAAGACAGTCCACGTACTCGGTAGAGTTAATTGACTGGTGTGATATGCATCTATAGTGTATTGGTTAATAGAACATATGTCTTTGTAGACGTTTTAGCCGAGATGATTGGATTTGGATTTTGTTAATTTCATGAATTACGGATTTTTTGGGGGGATTTATAGTTTAGTCTATTACGTGGCAAAAACAGTGTTGTCAGAGAATATTGGAAATGTCCAAGGTGACGTATTCAAATTGCAACAGTCAAAAACACAAAGACATTCAGAGAAAAATAAAACAGAGAATTTAACCAAAATCCTCATTTTGTGGAGCTAGAACAAGCTAATCTTTCACATTTTGGTTTACGATAAATTGATTATCAAAATCATGTTGTCAATTAATTATCTGTAACAGACTCATTTTTTCTGCACTAACTGGATCATATTCATGCTTTGTGCAAGATGATTCTGCATTAATTTGCCCTTCTATAATATTTTCAGCAGTGGTGGAATGTAACTAGCTGTTATAGATTAAACTACCTATCTGCATATAAAATAGTTCATATTAGCTCCACTTCGACCAATTACACCAGTAAAATGCTACTTACACAAATGCATCAGTAATGATAATCCAATGAGATAATATTTAATAGTATACCACTCACAGGATCCATTTTCCTGCATTATGAGTACTTTTATGTACTTTATTTTAAGTAATACTTATAATGCATATGTTCTTGTACTTAAAGGCAGGGTTGGTAATGTAGAAAAGCTAGCAAGATTTGAAAGTAGCATCTCCTCAGGGCTCCGTCTGACCCCTCCCCCTGCCCACGGGGTTCCGACCCACAAGCACTGCTGCTTCAGAGCAGAGCGGAGAAAGGACCGCAATTGTGATTCATGTCTCGTTCACCGATAAGCAAACACCTAACATTATAATACCGAAAGTTTAAAACAAACATGACTACTGTTAGCAATGCGGCGACGACGCACATTGAGCTCAGGCTCGTACACAGGAGGGGTAGAGTACGCGTGGCGAGGCAAGGGGGCATTTCATTGGTTATTTCCAAGCGGAGCGCGAGGCAGTGATTGGTGGGCGTTTTTACAGGATTACAGCAGCTACAGATGACAGATCTTTAGCGCTCCTTTTTCGTGAGCTCATAAGTTATTTATTGCTGTCCGGGCGTAAGACCCTTTCAAACATTATATAAAAAAATGTACAGTATATTGGAAATAGCTACCAACTCTGCCTTTAAGTAACTTTAAGTACTTTAATTAGCTAATATTGCTACTTTTACTTAAATCTACTTATAGTCTAAATCTGAATACTTCCTTCACAACTGTTTTTCAGTGACAGTCAGCAGTGCTTAAACGGCAGCAAGCGTCTTTCACATGTCCTGATGAAATATGGTCTGTATACCTTTTAAAAGTCTGGGGGGTGGGGGGGACATTATAAAGTCCTGTTTGCAGTAGAGGTTGATGGTTCAAACGTATCATTGACTGCTCGGTGTCTGCTCTTATCTTCTCCCCCTGGCCTTATCCTCGCAGCGGCCAGACATGGATCAATCCCACCCGGAATTGGGTTTCACATCCCGGAAGCAGAGATGTACACATGGGTCACTTTCATCGACTCGCTGCGGCCATGGCCATAGGTATCCATCATACAGACCATTGACTGGTTGTGACCATGAAGGTACAAATTCATCACAAAGAGAGGCTGCGGTGGACGTGGTCAGCGGAAAGCAGCGGCTACTTCTCGTCAGCAGCCATGTGGAAATGGAGCCTTTTGAGATATTTTCATTATTGATGATGTAATTACAGTATAACACGAACGTACAGTTAGAAAAAGTTTTCTTTGTAGAGTTACTAGCATTTTTATGTGGAAAATCATATTTTACGATATGGTTCAATTTCCCACATCAAAATTTAGTATGCAAAACAAAATAATGAACCACAAACTTTAAATTAAAGTACAGGTCAGTGTGTTTTTGTTTATATGCGTGTGTATCTGTGTGTATAGCAGCATGTAATGACCACATACTGTAAGAAGATTTGATTTGTGTGCAATTGTTTAAGAGAGTGCATCTGTGTGTGTGTGTGTGTGTGTGTGTGTGTGTGTGTGTGTGTGTGTGTGTGTGTGTGTGCGCGTGTGTGTGCGCGTGTGTGTGTTTGTAACCCGGCTGAAGATAAATAACAGACGCAGTGATGCCATCTTGATCTGAACTCCAGACAGGGCTGGGCTCAGCTGAAGATTGAAGGAGAGAAGATGAAGGGAAGGATGGAGAGTGAGATGAGGGAGAGATGAGGACAAGAAGATGGTGAAGATTAATTGCCATTGACTCGGGTCCAGCGTCTTGACAACTGTGAGATTCCAATAGCCAGCCTGAAACACATGCACACACACCTCTGAGATATGGTAAGTAGTTGGAAAACATAAGCAAACTTTTACTGACACTTGAGCAGTATAAAGTAAAAACGCAAATAGATGAAGACTAATTAGAGCAACATATTTCTTTCATCCCCTATTCTCATTGTGTTTGCATTGGTAGGTACCCACACACAACACACACTGTGAGAACCCCTCTCAGTAACAGGTTAATGTTCTATGTGTGTGTGTGTGTGTGTGTGTGTGTGTGTGTGTGTGTGTGTGTGTGTGTGTGTCCGTCCGTCCGTCCGTCAGTCCATCCCTTGGGGAAAGCCTGCTTTAATTCCCTGGGAAATCTTTGGGATTTAGAGTAGCAGGGAAGTCACTTCCAATGAAAGTCAATAGATCGCTGGTGTGGCAGTGGACTGGACTACTTGTATGTGTGCATGTGTGTGTATCTCATCTGTGAGTGAGTGTGTGTGTGTGTGTGTGCGTGCGCAATATACCTAAATGGAATTGTATCTGAATGTAATTAAATCAACATGATAACACAGATGGAGTTTAAGCTGCATAGAAGCTGGTGGTTAATTAAAATAACCATATATGGCCCTGTGAATGGAGTAAATACAGTAGTATAAGCAAAAAAGAATCACCTCACTCTTACAAATTTTGCAAGATGCAAATTGTGTTTCAGGTCTGAATGTATAGAGCATTCAAGAAACGTGCACACACACTTAAGAGGCTTTCAAATACATATTGAAATACCTGCAGCAGGGCTGAGACTAACGCTTGGAGAGTTTCTATAAACCGTTGACCTGCTGTAGCTGAGAGCAGCTTAAAAACGATGGTCCAGTGCGATGAACAGAAGCAGGCCAGGTTTTGGGCTGCCGAGCCTGGGCTCTTCGCTGCTGCTGCTGCTGCTGCTGCTGCTGCAAAGAGCTGGAGGTGGAGGCTGGCAGAGTAGGCTGAATGCAGATAGGATCTCTGTGGGGGGGCGTGAATGTGTGATCGGAGACTAAAATCATTACAGTACGCCTGGTCATTGTGTCCTTGGCTCTTCCGCTGAGCTGAGGCTGACGTTTTCCTCTACTTTCCTCCACTGCCTTTTCTCCTCTTCTTTCTATGTCCCATTTATTTATTCATTTTATTTTATTACTTCTTTATTTTTATTTATTTTCTTTTACAATTTTCCACCATACGTTTCTCTATGAAGCACTACACATCATTGGCTCATAACAAAAACATGCTATTCCTCACACCAGCATTTTAAAATGCTTCCTGCAGGTAAGAATCTGTCAAAAAGTTGTCATCTCTGCAACGTTTAATCATGCAAATATAATCCATAAAAGTAAATAATGACGCAATCAGTGATAATGCAACAAAATATTACACAAATGCACCTCAGTGGATCAATTTATGTGTATTGATTTATAAATCAGATTGTCAATACATTATTAGATTCCCTTTTTTTCAAGTGGTTCTATATTAATGTATTGCTTTTAGATAGTTATCATAAAGGAGGCATTTAATTTGAGCCTCTCTTGAGTTCATAGTAAGACAGCTTTTTTGCAATTTAATAGAAATTATTGTTTGCTTATTTGTTTGATTTATCTGATGATCGCTTTCAGGCTCTGCTCTTTGAGCTCTGTGAGTCCAGCTGAGTGTCAACACATGTGTTGAGTGCTGCTCATCATAATAATAGACCATATGTACTGTACATAATGCACAAAGCTTGGTTTCCCCTTCTGTGCGTTTGACTTGCTCGCTCACACTGCAGCTTTTATATACAAACCGAAGAAGACGAAGAAGGTGAAAATCATCCCCTATAGCAACTAAACACAGTTGTTTTTGTTATTTTGGGTTATTATCATAACTGTAAATATAGGCCTCTTTTTCCTGGTTCACCCCAGCTGCACTCATGCCCCCAGGCTGCAGTGGCTGTCCAGAGAGAGAGAGAGAGAGAGAGAGAGAGAGAGAGAGAGAGAGAGAGAGAGAGAGAGAGAGAGAATGTAAACTAGACTCGCCTTCCTTGGGTCTCGTTGGTTGATTCTCTGCCTAGCGGTTTTGTCCTTGAGAATGTGCAGACACGGGGCAGATAATGTTCTGACACCAGAAACTCTAGACCGGGACCAGATCAACACTTACTCTCTTATGCTTCTTCTACTTCTCTGCTTCTATGTCATACTATCCCGGACATGCAGATAGAAGAACGACAGTGTTTGTTGATATTTTTGTGTATCGAAATCACAAATGTGTTTTAACTCTTATTTGAAAAGCACATTTAATTGAAATCATGCTTGAACTTGATAGCCTACTGTGTGCGCATATTTGCATACAGTAATAATTAAGAAGGAATACAGACTTCTGCACGCGTGTTGACACATGGCTATCATAAATTCCATTAATGTTAACCATAAAAATATCACACCCGCAGGCGCGCACAAGGGATTATATTAAAGCTGAGGTCTGGCTCCGCTGATCATCACGCGACAGGGTCGGACTTTATGTAAGACTCAAATTGTGTAACAACCAGTCGGATTGAACCGTTTATTGTATTCAAAGCCATGCACCCAGAAAATGCAAAATAGTTTTACCACTTAATGTAAATCTGAGATTTTCATCTCTTCTCCGGCATGTTGCAAGGTCAAAGATCTCCTTTTACCGTGCGCTCTTGTGACGGCGGGGTTTCTGCAGAAGTCAGCATGCCAGCAGAGGCCAGCAGCATGTATAGGAATCTCCCTGCAGCGCCACATAAACGACCAGACCCGGTGATTTAATCACAGTAGGCCAGTGGGCTTTGATCCAAAAGTTTCCTCATCATTCTTAAGTCTGAAAATAAAATAAAGGCAAAGGACTAATGGCATTCACGCAATTTAGCGAATAAGTTCTTGATGAAAAAGAAATTGTCCTATAGCTCTGGCTCTATTTTTCCTTGGCAGGAAGTGAGTGTGTTCAGGCGCTACTATCGCTGTAGTGTGTGTGTGTGTGTGTGGGATTATTAATTACTGGTAATATGTCACTCCACGCCTAACTTTGTTATTATATCACAGATATTTCCTATGGCGGCAGAAAACAAGTCTGAGAGGTGATTATTGCCATTTCAATGACTTTAATAAGCAAAATAGGAAACAATTTCTTCCAAAAAACAACCAAAAATAAGACAAAACAGAAACCAGCCTGAATGGAACAGTTCAATTTTAAGTGTTTAACTATTATTTATATAAACAGGATTGAAAATTGATCCTCATCATCGCAAAGTAGTACATGGAATAGGTGAAAACAAAACAACAACCCGCTGCTGCAGTTTCAGTTCGATTTCAACACAGTTGAATCAGAGACAAACCAAAGATTGTTAAATGCATGACTTTTCAACAATAGGTTCAAATGCAAGCACCATGCTTATTCGATATGATCTGACAGTTTGTTAATTTAAATCATTAAAATAAAAAACTTTTAACTATGCATCTGGCCAGCAGAACCAGAATCATCAAATAATAATAGAATAGACAAAAAACGTATTACATAACATAAACATTGTTTTCATTTTGAGAATTTGCACAACCTGAATCCCCTTTTTTACTGACCGGCAGGAAAAAAAAAAATCAGGAAAACACAGAACATTAATAGTCAAACTTTGTATTAAAATGCTCGCGCTATTTACATATTAACTCTACACAAAACCCCTGACAAGTAAGTTGTTGTTTCTAAATATTGTTAAAAATATAAAATCATTAATATTGGGCTCAGTGTAATATGCTACAGGTGGCCGCCAATCGGAATGAGAGGTTTAGTCTGGGTTTGATGTGGTCTGTTAAAGAGTTAATAGAAAGGCAGAACATAACTTAACTGAATTAGTGGCACAAAAGCCACGTTGAATTACAATGACACAGAGCACCAACCCACATTGTGTGTGCTGCTAAACAGTATGTAGAAAACGTGTAACCTCGCCTTAATTCTGTGCAATCTGGGTCCAATAATATTGTGGCCACGTGTTTGTCTCCTGAGCCTCACAGAACATGTGTCCAAATATCACTCTTAAAACTTTGCACTGTGCGGAATAATATCACAATATAGTATCCTAGTATGTCTTCCTGGAGGGAGGTCTGCACAAACTTCAAAATGAAAACTTGCAAATCATCATCCAAAAAGTGCACTTGACACACAAAGTTTGTTGTATTTAAATGCAACAGAAAAAACGCACTCCTCTCAATCAATACCCCACATGATAAAAAAAAACAACATAAAAAATAAATGGAAAAAAAACACAAAACAAAGAAAGAAAGAAGTTCAAACCAGCCTCCTCAATCTTGTTGTGCAGTTTTGCGGTTGCCTAATATTTACAAGCTCAAAGAAACCCACACCATCTGATACTGCACCGGCAGTCCTGCTGTTCTGTCCCCGCTGCATTTCTCTAACCCCCCAAAACTATGGAGAAGCGCAGATCAACAACATGCTCTTAATATACACGAGAAGATGAAAGTACAAAATAGAAATTATTACCGTACATGTCCAGCATGCAGGATTAATATTTAATGCAGATTTTTTGTTTCAATATATATTCGAATATAACCAAGCAGGCAATAAATCAATGAGATGTTGCATAAAATGTCCCTCCCGTCTTGGGTTAGTAGACAGAAGTTAAATTTGCATAAAGTGGAGTCTTGCTTTTGGATTTTTTTTCTCAGATTACGGGCCCACTTGTCGAATGTGAGTCTCGTGTGTGTTGCAGGCTGCGAGGCCAGGCCTGCTAGTTGTTTCATAACAATGCCATCATTTTGGAGAACAAAATTACAAGACAACGGCCTCGACGCCATCCCACATACTTACAGATTATTTCAAAGCTGTATAGCCTCAAAGGAAGAAAAGTAAAAGTTCATCAGACGATCCTCTTCGTTGAAGAAGAAAGAAAAAAGTCTCTTCACTACAAAGCAACTAATCTACAAAGATGCTGCGACTGGTCAGACACTCTACATTGCTCTTTGTATCTCAGTTGACACGCTGATGGAGAGATGATTATATATGAGAATACTATTTGGATGGATTATTCTTCTAATATGAATATAATTGTTACCGTTATTAGTATAATCATAAACAGTATGGGAGGTGTGGATTATTATCGTTTGTTCATCGGCCAGTCAGTCATTTGTGGAGAAAGGAAAGGTGGAGGGGAAAGTTTGTTGTGAGGGGGTTCACAAGAAAAGGCTACGACAACTCACATGAAAAACTCTGGTGATGAAGGGTTGTCACTGGTTGAGCCAGCCTCGCGGAACCCGTTAGGCCTACTGGCCCCTGACCCGGTCAGTTTCTCACACTTGAGTTTGTAGGCGTCCCTCTCTCTCGCCAGCCGGCTGATCTCTGCCTTCAGCTGCTCCACCTGGTTAATCAGCTGCGTCTTCTCGTTCTCCAACACGTGCTTCTGCTGCACCCGCTTATACCGGCAGGACTGCGCGTAGCCCCGGTTCTTCAGGGTCCTCCGCTTCTGCTTGAGGCGGATGACCTCGTCCTTGGTGAAGCCCCGTAGGTGTCTGTTGAGCTCCCTCACCGACATGGACACCAGCTGATCGTCGGAGAAGCGATCCTCCACGTTGAGTCCGCTCCCGGAGCCGTGGTGCCCCGCCGACTGGCTCAGGTGGCCGTGCGGATGGTGGTGATGGTGGTGGCGGTGGTGATGGAGCGACTGGTGGGAGTCTGGGGAGACCGGGGACGGGCTGTCGGGGTCCTGGCTGTGGTGATGGTGGTGCTGCTGGCTGTGTGGGTGGTTGTGTCCGCCCGGGTGTCCGGACAGTTCATCGGCGTGGTGCGGGATGCCCCCCGCATATGGGTGATGGTGCTGCTGGCCGTGGCCGTGGTGGCTGTGATGATGATGCGGGCCCCTGTAGCCCTCGAAAGCGCCTTGCTGCTGCAGCTGCTGTTGGACATGCGGAGGCGGAGGGTGGCCGTGAGCTGTGGCTCCAATCAGGGCCTCCACTGCGTCCTCTGGGGTCATGCTTAGCGTCTGCGGATCTATCTGCTGGTGGTACCCGGTGTTCGGCATCCAGTACAGCTCCTCTAGGTGGCTTTTCTGTTCTGTGGGGCTGAAGCTGGGTGAGGAGGGCACCGAGCTGCAGGGTGTACTGATGGGGGTGGACGACACAGAGCCTTGGGGTTGGAGGCGGTTACACTGGCGCACCCCGTTGCGCTCCAGCCCGGCCAGGCCTTCCTTCTTCACGTCAAACTTCATCAGGTCAAAATCATTGACATATTCCAGAGCCAGAGGGCTGCTGGGTAGCTCCGGGCCCATGCTCAGCTCTGCACTCATGCTGCCGTCGCGACTCTTTTGCAGATACGCAAAGGTGCTTGCGAGCGTTGCAAAAACTGGCTTGTTAAATAGTGTCTCTTCTCTCCTTTCTTGTTTCATGCAATAGTTCTTTTGGCTCCTCCACTGCTGTGCACAGACTTGCTGTAGCATGAAACAGCGTGTGATCGGTTGGGGAAAAAAAAGGAAAATGAAGAAAAAAAAAAAGTAGTGGAGGAAAACTTTCACACTATGCTCTGCACACGGTTTGCGTCATATAGCCTACTTCTGCTGGGATAATCTGGCAGAGAGACCAGACGGGAGGTAGAAAGCAATGCGTCTCAGTGCAAAAGTAAAAGCTCAGTCCCTTCAGTAGAAGTGTACTCGCATACAAAAACAACATAAATAATAATAAAGGAAATACCACGTCTGTTCGCTGATACGGGCACCAGTCCACGTTGCGACTTCTTGGTTGTAAGTCCTTTTTTTCTCCAGGAAAATAATAGGAGCAAATAAGCAGAGTAAATAGGGCGTCTGATTTTCGCTGAGACGCAGCTTTTCCAGCTCTGCACCGCAGAGATTTAAAGGCTCGCCTCTCTTTCTCTCTCCCACTCAGTGGTATCCAGCAGACTGCGCTTGGAGCCAGCCAGCGCTTTATCCCTATAGCGCACCGTGACGTCGAGCTGAAAGGCTGGCTCCGTTGCGCTCAGCTCTCCAATGGGAGCAGGACTCTGCGCAGAAATAGAGGAAGAGGAGGAAAACGGAGGAGGAGGGCACACGATACAGTCTTGACAGCTACAGTCAGCTGACCGACTTCCCTAAGAGCAGAAGGTAGAGAGAAATGCCTTTATACTTCATGGACACGACTGTGGTGTAACGCACTGCTCCTTGTCTTTCCTCGTGACAGTTTGTAGTGTAATGTGAGTGATTTACAGGCTACAATGCTGTGAGTTCAATGACAACGATCTAATACCACGTTTAGGGCACAAACCCCCCTTAGAAAACTTAAGATATTAACAAAATGTTAATGGTATTTAAGTGTAAAAGTTGATGTAAATTGGAAATCCTAGCTTTCTGGTGATAACAGTTGTTTCCAAAATGCACCTTGACTTGTATCATTTTCCAGAAATCTAAAAGAAACAAAGGCAGTGCACATGAATCCCATAATTTCGCGATAATGTTATTTGCAATGAGAGAGCTTTAAACATCTTGATTTTAAATGGACTTTTACTTATTCAATCGCTTTTTGCAGTAATATGTTTCAATGCTTTCAAGTTGACATGTGATTTCAAAAACAATCACCATATGCTATCTGTCACAAGATAAAGATCGAGGTGATAGGTTGCCAGTTTTTAACAGTGTTGAAAAGTGAAATTTTGACCTTTCTCGCAAACAAGGACACATAACGTTATTGTGTTACTCCGCACTTAATGTTGCAGTCACAAACACGTGGCTTACAGTCAGATTTGGAAGTTTAGAATAGGCCTATGTTATATAGGCCACAATGGAGAATCATAATATAATCCTATACAAATCTTTGTATAATTTATAGGCCTATGTCTGTGATCCTCAATATTGACTACATATGGAGACCTTCCTACACTGAACTTCATAGATGAGAATTTAAGCAATAATATGACCACAGCTGCACTCCTGTGTGTATTTGTATAACCCTGTGTTAGAATCATTATGGGTTAAGTGTATTTTTTTTCTGGTGAAAGTAAAGTTGACTTTGTTCCAAGCCTGTTATTACTCCCGGATTCCCACATCAGGCTCCTCTTGGCTCGCGAGTTTGTTTTACACCGTGCAGCATCACAACAGGGTATTCACCAGAAAACAGGCTCAAGGCTGCCCCTGCGTGGCCAACACAAGCTGCTGAGACGCTGCCTAGATAGATTTCCTTTCACTTTGCGCTTGGATTTTTCTTTTTTACCTACGCGCTAATTGCTCGTTTTAAAGGTCACATCCTTTAAACATCCCTCCAATTATGACTGACAACAATTAATCTCTGTCATTTGAGTCTCATAAACACTCAGTGTCACATGTTTAGTCATCTCGCTGACACTGTCTAACAGGTAGTTTGGCCAATATAGGATCAGATCCTCCAGCATGTGTGTGCGTATTGATTTGATTTGTATTTTAATTGCCCGCCAAAAAAAAAAAAAAGTAGTGTGAGCAAATGTCTCGCTTCCTTGCAGAAAGAAACTGCTTGTAAATGAGTCAATTTAAAGGATCGATTGGATTATCATTTCGTTTCCACCTCATATGCACGGTTGAGTACAGCCGCGACCAGAGCGTATTGATCAGGCTGGATGCAAGAGGAGGCTGCCAAAGATGAGATCCGATAATGAAGGGCGTATTTGTTTGGTTTCAATTCTTAATCAGTTGTGCAGCAGCGATGATCCCTGAATCCAGTCATAAATCATAGCCCATACTCACTATTATGGTTTACTTTATATTTTTTAAACGCAATTCAAGTCATAGTTTAGGTTATATAAGGATATTTTAGTTTAGACAAAAGTCTGACCTATTTTTACAACTATATGAAGGTGAAAAAGCTCAAAAATAACATTGAAATTACACAGTCTTTACAAATTTGAAAGAGAATATCAACATCTTCATAAAGCATTAATGAGAAATTTAACAGAAACGAAAGATTATCACTTACCTATTTGTCATCGTGTATTATTATTATTATAATTATGATGATAGTAATTATTGTTGCTATGATTTTAAGTCTAGTATTAGTCTAGTGTAGAGATGTTATGAGGCTGTCATTATTTGAACCAAAAGCAAATTATAATAATTGGCTATTTTAATTCAAGGATAATAAAAGTGCACTTTAAAGCGATTCTCGAGTGTATTTATTCCTCACGTGATTTTTAGCTTTTATCAAGAGAGGGAGAGTGGTGATTTATCCTGAACCTTTCTAACATCTTAAGCCTGTTTAGCCTCAGAGCGCCTGGATATAACCCCACACTAATGTACTGAAAAACTCATTCAAGCCACTTTTTTTTTTTTTTTAAACGTGGAGGTAGCGTTAAAGTCATCCTCTTTTTATTCCCTTTAACTGCAGGCGAGCTTCTCAATTCTCAGCTCCAACTTCAAAAGCGCCCTGAGCGAGTCGTGCCGAGCCGAGCTGCTCTAAAACCCCTTCCCAACGAGGCCGAGCCGACGGCAGCCCCATTAGGTCGTAATGCTCTCTAATATAGCCCGAGTCCACCGTCTAATAGATCCAGGCAGACCTGCCGGTGGCTCTCCCCCTTCGGTAATAGCGGGCTGTAATGGAGAGACGAGATGTAAAAAAGCGTCCATGTCAGCAGCATATCGGTGGTTAATGATCTATTAAGTGATCCGTGTGCTTATGGACAGCGAAAAAAAGTGTTGATGCTTGCTTATTCGCCCCTAATGAGAGTCCCATCCTACGGATTTTAGGAATGAATAACAGAAATAAAATCACCTTTAAAATGATACATTTAACAGTTGACGCATGGAGGCTGCAGTGGCAGCAGAGCTTCCCACAGCTCACATCTCACACCTGCAACAGGCCCGCTGGTTTCACACAGGAGGCCCATGGTGTTGTCTATAGGAAGAGACATGATCCCCCTCACAAATATGGATTTGTTTTCTGCTCCAGGACCTATCCATGCACGTGCACTTGCTGTCCGGAGGCCGGGATGTATTGCCAAGACCGCTTGGATCTGTCTAAGCTCTGTATGGGAGATGCAGTGACTATAAGGAATACTTTTTTTTTTTTTTTACAGTCAGAATCAGAATCTGTGTCTCACTCTAAGGTAAACAGTTGGTTTTATTTGCTCGTCTTTTGGCCGTTTGGCGTGCGTAATGATTAACTCTTATGTTCCCCCTCGACCATTCCTGGAAATGTTGCAGAACAAAACGGAAGGTAGCCGAGTTGGAAGGCCAATGACAGGGAGAGTGAGGGATGGAGATGGAGAGGTGCGGTGCTTTCGGAAGTGCTGCTTTGATGAGCTTTGACGCAGGAGGGAAGAAAAGAGACGCGCAGAGCTCGTGCAGCCTCGGCTTCAACGTTCAAAAGTTTAACCCGTAACCGCTTGCATTGTGCAGCAACTATTGATGTTAAAATGTATTACAGGCTAAGTGAGTTTTCACTTGGCCATATGATCTGTGTTGTATTTATTTGATTATACAGAATAAAACTGCCGAAAAAAGTTGTCAGTTTTTCATAATTCGTAATTGTCCTTGCGCCGACTCATGTTCAATTATGTGGCCTACTAAAAGTTTATAGCTGCAACTTATTAAAAATGCATTTTATCACTTCAACTGTCCATTTCCCCACCTTGAATCATAGTGCTTGCTCTAATAATGCCAGGAAGAGAATGACTTAGGACATAAGTTTAAGGTAGCTCGCAATTTCAGTTTTTGCTTTTGCATCCCTAATCTAATTTCTTCCGTTTACAGTTACTCTGGTATTCTTGTTTACTCCAGACTGATCGATTATCTCTGAGAAAACATGTATTATTAAGACAAACAGGCAGAGGCCAGCCACTGAAGAAAGCTAACATTCCCATTAGGGATAATCGACTGAGGTGAAAACAACAAGAGGTGAGATAAGAGCAAAATCTGTCAATCTCATTAATATGAAAACATATCGATTTAACAGTAACCATCAATTGTTTATCTTTAAAAAAAAAAAAAAAAGTTTGCAAGCTGCAAGCTGTCTGCCCTCGTGCATAGGTTTACTTTTGACAGTCTCATAATTCTTCAGCGTTGTTATCGCAGCAGTCACACTCTCACCATTTACCCCGTGAGAAGGTAGTTGTGTTTGCAGGGAATATTAGAGTTTATTTCTTGTGACAGGGCGCCTCTGGTGGCGCATTTACTTATTGCTAATAGTTTGATGTGTATCATCCGTGACATGCAGCTTTTTCTTTTGACACTAACCCCATGCAGACAGCTCCAACTTCCCAACTTCAGTTATTTAGTCTTTTTTTAAATGACAGAGGATATAAAAATATGATGCAGAGGGCAGGGTATAATTGTAGGCCTTTTCTGAGATTAGATGTCTCTGATTGACATGTTGTAAATATAACAACAAATAAATGTCAGTACGCACTGTACTGGCTTAATCCCAGAAGAAAAAGAACAATAAATCTGCCTTTTGCTGTGGTCATTTCATTAATGTAAATTGCAATGCTATGTACAATAGTTTGGCTTTCTTCCAGTTGGCTCTTTGCTGAGGCTTATGCATAACATTGGGTCTTATCATAAACTGGGGCTGTGTAACCACAGAATGTAGGGGACACCACGAGAACCAAATATCAGAGTGCAGGCATAACATAATTAAAGCCCATATTCTCTGGTCATAACCACAATTTACATCTGTATTTTCTAAGCCAACTGTAACTCTAAAGAAACATACTAGTAACTAAATTCTTATGGTGTATTGAATACATAATTATTATATTTTGTACTCATGAGGAGCACCTGTTTCTTGTAAAAATAATTGACGTATGCCCCATGTTGCCCATAAAAAAGTATTTTTCTTTATTGTATTATTTTTCTTTGCACAGAATCAGGGCTCTCTGAAACTCTGGCATTAACATGTCACTGTTGAGAAGCATCCTTTGTTGTGCATGGCCTTCTCTTATTGTCTGCATATGGAGCTGTCAGACCACATGTCTGGCTTATATTAAGCTTCCAGTTCATATAATAATCTGGAAAATACACATCATAGTATATACAACACTACTGTGGTATTAAGTTAAGAGTAAAGAAAGGGTTTGAATAGGCCTCAAATGGCTCTGTGTAATATCTAAGAAGACTTTTTATTTTCCTGTCAAGTGTGTAATGTATTCATGTTTATGATAAGAGTTTGTTCAAGACATATTTCCAATCTGATCACTAGTGAGCAACAGCAGCTAGCTGACCCCAGGTCAGTTTTATGCCAGTGTATGAGCGTGTGGGTATGATTGATCTGGAGGTGGGTGGGTGAGTGGGTGGGTGCTGCAGCGGGCATTTTTAGGGATAATAGCCAACATTTTTTTTTCTTCAGACATTGTCTAAAGTCCTCTCCTCTCTTTGATTGTTCACTCCTTACTCCTCCTTTCACCTTCTCTCATTTTTCTCCACTCAGGATGATTGGGATGCTCCTACCCAACACCGCATGTCATAATCTCCTGGACCTGTTGTCATTCACTGTGGATCAGTAGATATTGCTTTTATCAAACATCTCTACTCTCCCCTCTTTTCGTATCCCCTTTTATTCTCCCTCTCTTCTCCTCTGTCCACCCTCCCTCGTTGAGTGACCTCCTTGCCTCCTGGCTCTCTCACCCCTCTCCTCTGGCCCTGGCCCTGCCCACCCTGGGTCATTTATCATGGGCCAGGAGGGGAGCCCCTGGGCCTGCAGGCCCCTGTCAGCCCCTGCAATCGCCTCTTTGTGGCTCCTAGCAAACAAGTGTCGGATCAGCAAAAGTCTATTAAAGCCTGGTGGGCCTTTCTCAGCCAATTGGGTTCGGGTCACTGAGCTGCTCTCCTTGCTGCTCCGAGAGCTCTTTGTGTCGCCGCCGTTCGCTGACACAGATCCCCACAAGATTAATGATTTTTAGCAGCCATTTGGGTCTCATTCGCAGGGTCCTTCTCTCTTTCTTTCTCTTTGCTCCTTTTCCACTTTGATCCACTCATTCTGTCCTCTTTTTTTCTTTAACCTATTTCTTCTACGACTCTACCTTCCGATTTCTCGCTTTTCGCTTTCTGGTTTACTTCTCTGCTCCTCCCTTTCACTGTTACCCCAATTAATGTTTACTGTCTTCCCTTTGTGAAGTCATTACCCATACAAGTGTGATTGCCTCCAATGGCAGTCCCATATTTATATAATAATTGTCTCTGTATTACAGATTTTATGATACAAAGGATGTACATTGCAGTTGCTAAATATGTTATCTCAGTTGTTTGTTTCAGAGTGAAGGGTTCCTGCCTGATAAATCCAGAGGATGTTAAGAAACTCGAGTATTCACATTACAGTCCTGGCAGGCTTCCCCGCAGTGTGCCTCTAGAGGCTCAGAGTAATTTGAAATCTTCAAGCCACTTCCACGAGTTCCATGTTGCCGTGTTCTCAGTGTTGTTTTCCAGTAATTACTGCAGGTTAAGTGCACGTCCCGGAGCCCAGTGGAGGCAGCTCTATCTCTCACCTGGGACATGACTCAGCACAGTTCAGGTCGTCCGGCCATTTCTCTGACCACTGGACCACACCCCGACCTACTCTAAACCCACAGGACAAGCACTGTTTACGAAGGACTCATGTTCACTTACATCACGTAACGTAAAGGTTGTTTTACTTACTGTCTGAGTACTTCCAGAAACACAGCCTTACACTGGCACCATTTTATCCACTTGAGGTCTATAAAAACATTTTTTTCAACATTCTACAATGTAAAAAGTTGTTAAAAAATGTTTTTCTTAAACTTTAAGATGAGTTGTTTGGTATTTAAGGTTAAATAATTTGTACCAAGATAGTTTATATGCCTGTTGGATTATATTTTCTCAAGTTAATGCCATTTAGGAAGATTTATATTTAAATACACATCCTCTGTCCCTTTTTGAACAACCTTTTCCACTTATTTTGTGTTCCTGTCATGAACATTACAGGATTGGTTCACATTTTTTAATAAAAAATATTCTGGTTGTTTGCTGTATTTGCTTTTCCGGTCTACCCTGGCCATGAAGAGATCCCTTCTAAACACAATTTCAATTTAAGTGATGGATGACAAAATCCACATCCCTCATTATGTGCAAAATGCATTTGAAACAAGTGCAAATATTCCATTACCTGTTTGTTTAGTATCCCTCTGAAGCAGAAACACTCTGGGGAAACCAAAGGGGGAATTCTGTACTGAACTGACAGCAACTTTGGAAAATACCACCTGATTTGACTAATTAACAACTAATTTTAGCTTCAGCCGTATGTTGAAATATAATTTTGCTACAAAAAGAGGGCTGTGGAATTAGCCTCCCATCACTTAAATTGGAGGCACGTTAGGAAGGGTTGTCTTCACAGCCAATATGGACAGGGGGAATTGTTATTTCTTTTTTATTTCACTGTTTACATCAACGTGTAAGTAATGTGAACAAAACATTTGCTGATGACATTTAAGCTCTTCCTTTTAACATAATGAAAATCTGGAATATTAGAGATTGGTCTGGACTTTACAAATGCCTCAATCTTTGATCTGTCTTAAATATATACTATAGATATTTCATAGTCTAATCTGTCATCAGTGGTACATGCTAACAGGATCTGTTTCATCTCTGGAATAGTCTTCTATGGTGAAGCATGTGGGGCAGCAGTGAAAGAAACTGTGTGTGAAAATACAGTATTTCTCTTGTGTTGTGTTAGTGAAGCTGTCAGCGAGGCTGCTGGTCGGTCAGCGTTTGCTTTCACCTAAAACTCTCCCTGTGTGTGTTTACAGCGTGTCTGTTTTAGGACTGAATGGATGAACCCAGCCTGCTGCCATGTCCATCCACCTGCCCTGTTTCCTGTCTGATTAATCTGTGTGTGTGTGTGTGTGTGTGTGCACGCGTGTGTGTGCATGTGTGCATGTGTGCGTGCGTGCGCGCCTGTGTGTGCCTGTGTGTGCCTGTGTGTGCCTGTGTGTGTAAATGGTTATAGATGGGGCGACACCACCACACTGGCAGTCTGAATCATTACTCACAAAGATAGGGAGAGACCCAGGGCCGAGGAACCCCTAACATCCTCCTCCTTCCTGCGTAGGGCACACACACACACACACACACACACACACACACACACACACACACACACACACACACACACACACACACACACACACACACACACACACACACACACACACATATATCCCCAGGTTATTCATTTCTAAGCAGAGAGCCTGGCATTTCACCACATCCACACCCCCCCCCCCCTTATTAAGAGACTGAAACTCTGGGTTCCTCTTGGAAAGGGGGAGTGAGGGATGGTTTTCGATTGGGCCTTATACTCTTTGTTTGCACCCTTCCTCTTTGCCTGTTCTCTCGTCATTTCTCTTAATCGTTCATTTCCATCTCCTTCTCCCTCTCTCTCTGTCGTGTTCTCTCTTTTTCTTTCTTTCTTTCTTTCTAGGGAAACTGTCCGCCCCCCAGACAGCTACTTGCTGCTATGAAAAAATACCTCTGCTGACTTATAGTATGTGTTTCTACATGTACGTTGAGTCTCTTAACATTGATTATCAGCAGCTACAAGCCTGCAGAGTTGTAGTAAAAGTTCACAACACTGATTTACCGAATCAATACAGAATTCACACTGATGATGGACATTTGGGGAGTTCCAGGAAAAGTCTGTGAACTCGGGAGTAGAGTCTGGTACTTCTGTCTGGGTGTACTAGTGGAGATGCCCTCTAATAATAAGCACAGTTAATTATAATAATAATAAGCACAGGTTCACCATGCTCCCATATCAAAATCAATGCTGCCATGCTCATGATATTTAGTGAGATCACTTTAGGGAAGGTAAAACATTCTTGTGAATCATAGCTGCATTTGTTAGTGTAGATTGATACAATTAAAGCTGGCAGTTTACTTGGCATATTTTTAATAATCCTTTAGAATTTATTGAAATTCTTTCCCATTTGCACCTGTATTTAGTTCCTGATTTTGTCTCTTTCTAGGTTGAGGAAGCGTCCTTGCTTGGTGGAATATATGAGAGCAATTATAGTCCCATCATAAAGAGACTGTGAACCTAAACAGAATGGTAAAATGGCAATATATTTGAATATCCTCATTGGTAACTCATAGAGCAGCACAGAGATAAAAATGTGTGTGTTTGCACATAAGTGTGTTGTGTGTGTTCATACATTTGATTTTAGAAAAGGTGTGTTTGAGGCTTTCAGTGCTTGAACACGTCTGCTGTTTATAGCGTATATACATGAATATATGTGTCCGTAGCAGTATGTATGCATGTGTTGGAAGGGGGCTATATACTGTATGTACAGGAAGTGAGCCTGTAAATAAATCTGTTTGGGGATTGGGGGTGCGGGGATGAAATATGGTCCCAGAGATGTGGAGCAATGTGAAAAACTCGGCAACGCCAGGGAATAACAAATCTCCTGATGTCGCCTCGCCGCAAAATAAATACACTCCCCCGTACAAGTCATCCATCTGGACTATGAGTTGCAACAAAGACGCCCCCAATACATCCCCAACACACACACATACACACACACACACACACACACACACACACACACAAACACACAGACACACACTCTCTACTGTCTTTTCCCGACATATAGGCGATACTGTATGTAAGTATATTCAACTAACCATGTAGACCCACTAGACTCTTCTTCACTTTCCTTATCTGGGCCTATTCTCCCAGACACTTCCATTGCTACATTAAAAAGCACTATACTCCCATTCCACACAGCAGCCGTATTTATTTACACATTTATTTATTTGTTTGTTGAATTAAATGGAATGGCATTGGAAAGTGTATTCATTGTTTTTTTTTTGTGAATGAAACATAATTCCCCCCACCACCACCACCACAACTTCTCCTTGAAATGATGTCTGTGTCTTAATGGGTGGTTTGGAGGGGTGAAGATGAATAGTGGGTGTTGTGGGTGTGTGTGTGTGTGTGTGTGTGTGTGGGGGTTAGGCGTTTTAACTAATGATCGATCACGGGGGATTAAATAATTAAATTTCAGCCTTGACAATTTAAAAGTCTCCCCACACATATTTGACTGAATGAGGAAAGAGGGAAAGATGAAAGATTTTGCCTGCAGCAATGTATCAGAAGGATTCAACATCTAATACATTACAGGGGGCTTTAGCGTAGGGGTGTACTGTGTTTGGCTTACGTGCATGCACACACACACACACACACACACACACGCACACAAACACACACAGACACACACTCTCTACTGTCTTTTCCTGACATATAGGCGATACTGTATGTAAGTATATTCAACTAACCATGTAGACCCACTAGACTCTTCTTCACTTTCCTTATCTGGGCCTATTCTCCCAGACACTTCCATTGCTACATTAAAAAGCACTAAAAGCTCACACGTGTGGCAATATGTATCTGTATTTAATAAAAGAAATAACCACACAACAACAGCATAAAGGCGTTCACTTTTATAATAAATGGATGAGATGTTTTCCATTTTGTTGTTTTTCTTTAGAATTCAGTTTTTCCTTTTCCAATTAAGGTCTATTCTCTTGGCTTAATTAGGTCATGGTGAGCTGTGAGTCGGGTTTGTGTGTGTGAGGGTCTTTCTGTCCCTCCCAGGGAAAAATATTAGCCCTCGTTGTTTGCAAATAGGTGATGTATGGTGGCCATATCTCTCTGTACTGAATGTTTTTTAGAAATTTCCTCTCCTTTATCAATTGACTAACAAACCCATGTATCACTGCCACTCTTTCCCACTCCCCACATAAATTAAATAACTAGCTCTCTCTCCCTCCCTCTCTTCTACCTCTCACTTGTTCTCTCATCTGCTCCTCCACGCTTCCCAATTCCCTTTTAATTACTCCTTTTAGCTTTATTTTTTTTATTACATTTTGTACATTTGATATCCGTTACCTCGTCTCACAAACACACGCATGCCAACACATCAAACCTACAGCAGTCAGCGTTGATGTTGTAATAATAATGCATCTCAATCGCAATGATGGAGACAATAGAGGTGCTTTTCACTGATGGGCATTTTGCCTCCAGCATATTATTTGATGTGCTCCTTATCAGGCGACATTTCACGTAGGTATGGACAGATCATCATAACTGAAAATGTGTTTACTTGTTCCTGTTTATCACTGTGATGTTCTCTAAATTTACTGTCTTTCAGATGGACGGCGGGTAAAGAGCTACAGGCTGGAGCTGGGCGGGTTCCTCTCTGCCACAAGATGATGACAGGAGGCCGATTATGCCAGAGTGCCATATTGTAAACTACTCATCATTAGTGGGCCCATCCCGGCTAACGACCACACCAGAGATAAACAGGGGCGATGTGGAGAGCCATCTTAATCAGGAGGGCCGTTTAAGAGTGGGGCTCTGTCATTACGCACAGCTGTATCACGCCAGGATATGGGAGATGTTGAGCTGTAAAGCTGTACTGTGAAGCCGGCTCAGGCCCAAGCCTCGAGCTCCGCAGAGGATCAATGTTGTTCTGATTGCCCCTTTAAATCCAAAATAAAGAATAGAAAGATACGCGTCTAAAACATCCAGCCAAATTAAATTATTACCCACTATTAAAGGTCTCTAGTAACAGCCTCCCAGGGACGCTCACAAGCTTCAGTCAATAGCATGAGGGGGGTGAGATGAGTTGCATTTGTAGTTTATGGGAATCCCACTCCCTTGCTCCTTCTGTCTCCTCCGCTCTGTTTATACACAACACTCCCTTTTCTACTCGTCTCCCATTCCAAAATCATCAGTGGCTTCAGGGAGAAAACAAATACATAGATCTGTTTATGAGAATGATACTGTGCTGTGACACAGGCTAACACAACTTAAACAAGGTTTTGCTTGCCTTTCCAGGTCAATGAGATAAATGTATGTAGAATGTAATATCTTAAGCTTATTCACTGTCATCTCCTTTCCCTAATTCCTACTAATTAAGCAACCTTTACAGTTTTGTTAAACCTAGTAAGACTTTCACAATTAAACGTTTTACAACGCAAATTTTATAACCTGTTAGGGACTTTTAAAGCCGCATTGAAGGCTCAAATACGATTAATCCTTTAATTCTTTGTGTAACTCAACATTTTCAAATGTTCTCTCCTTGCTTCCTGCCTTTCTCTCATCTCAATATTTTTTTCCTTTGTTATTGTCATATAGTACAAAACAAGTCCACAGACTTGTTTTGCTTTTTTGTCTGACCAGCAGTCCAAGATAGCCAATCTACAATTACATTTTAACGGTAAAATGCAGCAAAGTAAGCTGGAAGCAGCGTATGTTGGGCATTTTGTGCTTGATCAATTACAAACAATTATAAATATTATATATATATATATATATATATATATAAAACCATGATTACCACCTCTATCATTTCCAGTTTAAACCTAATATTGTTTTAGATTTTCAGAAACTCCGATCTTTCCTTGCTTCCTGTTTTTCGTTGCATCTCAATCCTTCTCCTGTGTTGTTGTCATCCAGTGCATCCGGCATCTCTCTCATCATGTCTCCCAGTAACCCACTCTCTTGTCCCTCAGATGGACAGGCCTGAGTTGTCTGGACAGGCCGTAGCTCTCTCCTCAAATGCTTGAACAATTGGAGGTAAATACGTTGGAGACAGCCCATTTGTTTTGTGCTGGCGGTGATGCATGCTTTTGCAGCAAGCAGCACATTTTTACCACGCAGCCCAAAGCAGCTGTGAGTAATGGACTGCTCCGGCCTGTCCACTCATTCTGCTATTTTTATTATTGTCTCCCTTATAGTTTTCATTTTTCATATCAGGGAGAGAGGGAGAGAAAGAGAGAGAGAGCACACAGCATTCCCTTCAAGTATGTTCTTTCCCTAAAAGAGGCGGGAAGTGAGCCCCCCCCCCCTCCACTCACTTCATCATCTTCCATCAACCGTCCCTAGCTTTTTTTAGTCGGACTGACAGATTTTGTTGGATTATCAACAGACAGCACAATATTTCAGGTTGGACAGCTTCATAATAATTTTTCATCAATCCATCACTGTTTTTCTCTGGCATGTTGTTTGGTTCAGCCTCTGGGGATTCTGGAGATCTTGGGGTATTCTTAGATGGGAGACCTGGGTGTCTGTGACGAAAGAAGCAAATAAAACAAAGCTAACTTGAACTCAAAAAGCACAAATGAAGCTGCTGAAGAGAATATACAAATGTGTACTTACCGTAGAAGCTGTAGCCACAGAGCTGAAAAAGCTTGGCTCCGGCTTTGAAGATGATTCACTAAGTAGCTAAAATTATCTGCCGCTGCCGGCCCCAGGGAGAAGACTGGTATTTTGCATTGAGACACTCTTATGGGCACCTATAATGGGTGCCTCTTAATTCCACTGACAGCTTTACAGGACCTGAGTTATGGTGCCACAGCCATGCTGCTCGTTAGGCCCTCGCCATGCTTCACACTGGGTTACACTAATACACCTTCCGCCTCCCCTGCCCTTTCCCCCTGCATACACACACGGATATAAAATCAGCCATACACACACATTTATGCGGGCTAGCACATCCTCACATACCTAGAGAGCTACTGGCCCACACAATTCCTCCACACACTTTTTTTGTATAATGGGGGTTATTTGTTCAAGTTGGTTCAGCTGATGTAAGTATCAGATTTATTTCCCCGCTTCTGCCTGTCATTTTGTGCTCCTCTCTTCTACCTACATTTTCTTCTCCCCTTATCCTCTCTCTCATTGTGCCCACCAAGCCAACACCTTCTCCCTTTCCTTGCCCCCCCTGCTCCTGTCCCGACAGTAGCAGGGTCCTGCCGGGTGATCCATCTCTGTCAGCCCGCTAAAATGATAATGCCAATTAAAGCAGAGGAGTAATTGCCCTCCGCTGCCTCTGATCCCCTGCAGACCCACAACAGGAGCCACGGCCCCAAATACGAATGAGACGTGGGCCCCTAGAGGCCCTCGTCTGGGCCAGTGTGAGGACAGGTGGGGCGTGGAGGGAGATGGAGATCAGGGGGAGGTGGGTTGGAGGGCAGAGTGGGGGAGGAGGGGTGATTTGTAACTTTTAACCTCCACTGATCACCGATGGCCTTCACAACGAAGGAGCGGATAGAAGAGGAAGAGATATCACACACACACACATACACTAGCACACAAACACACAGGCGGAGATGCTGGTCTTTGTTGCACATGGATGAACACACACACACATATGTTCAAGGTCGCTATCAAAGGACTTATGGCCCTTGCCACTGCACGCAGACTCTGTGTGAGGAGTCTAATAGGAAGTGAAAGGACTATCTGGCAGTGGACTGTAACACCACTGATCAGAGGTGACATAGCTGCACTCTCAGGTCAGCCAGGCGGCCATTATTACCACCATTCCTATCACAAATTCACTTTGAGGGTTATTGTCTTCCTTCTGATAACGTGCACAACACACGGTTTGGTTCTCAATATCTAACCAATGATCTTTATAGCTTGATGTGTCCTCTGTCTTTTCTAGAAGAAGAGAAGGTGAATGAACATAGCCCCTTGGAATGATTTTGTCATACCTACCAACCACACATGGGTTTCCTCAAGGTATGTTTGTTTTTCAGTTAAGTCTATAAAATGTGAAAATACTGAAGTGGGAAACTCCCAACACAGTTTCCCATAGCTTAACAGAATTTTCCAAGTATTAAAACAATAGTAAGGTGCCCATATGAACTTTGTTTGTGCTTGCTGTAATCACCTTCCTGTTCATACTGGCCATTAAAAGACCCCTTCCTAATCTGCTTTAAGTAAGTGATGGGGGACAAAATTCATAGTTCTCGTACGGTGCAAAAATGTATTTAAAAGTGCATCTGAAGCTTCCAACCACTTTTGTAGTATATATTTTTTTTCTTTGTGTTTCCTTGTTGAGCTGTGTTAGAGGAATAGTAACACTAAGACTAAAAAGGCTGTAAATTTGGAAGACAAACAGTTAATTTGACAAACTGACTCATATTAGTTTTTAGATTAGATTTTGTCCCCCATCACTTAAACCGGAGGCGCATTAGGAAGGATCTTTTAATAGCCAGTATGAAGAAGAGAAATGACTACTGCAATAAAAAATATGTTACAACGTTCATATAGGCACCTGAGAGAGACTTGTGAAAATAATGAGCATATTCTTTAAAGTGATTCCTTCAGATTGCTACCTTCTGACCAACACTCAAAAAAACCCAAATGCAAAATTATATAAAACAGAGAAAACCAGCAATCTTCACATCGGAGAAGCTGGGACCAGTGAATGCTTTGCATTTTTAAATTATTAATTGATTAAGCAAATTGTAGTTGTCTGTCAGTCAACTAATCGATTATCATAATTCCAGCACTATTATTAGCAAATTATCAAAAATAGATTCCTTTTAAAGGGGACGCCACGTCATCATGACTTAACAAGTGCAGGCCTTCTGCCTCAACCTCACTACCAACCAGGCAGCCATGACAGCCCATGCATCACAGCATACTTATGGCAGCTCTTTGTTGTATGAGCGTGTGTGTGAAGGTATATTATTACTGCTCAGTTTCAGGAGTGTGTGGGTGGAAGGCTGGATGCCGGACAAAGTGTGTAGGTGGCTGTTAACACAGGCTCCGTCACCCATCTTAACTGGGTGGTGACCTGTGGCACAGACAAGCGGGAGAGTGCAACAGCCGGGAACGTGACATAAGGCCTAGGGATGAAAATCACGCTGTCGATCTTTTTAAGGTTTCACGTAGTTTAAAAGCATGTTATAAAAAAATGGGCTACCATTGTATTTTAGCTCTGTTTCATCTGTTGAATCTGTGGGGCCTCTCTGTGGTTGTATAAGCACATTTAGGACACATGAGAGACACTTGTGTGTTGCATGATGTGTTGACAGGAGGGAGATGCTTCTGCCTGAACATCAGGAGAGCAGCTGATGAGCTCCACTACAGAGACCCAATGAGCTCCGTCACAAGAGTAATGATCACCAGACCCTCAATGTGACAATAATCTCCTCTAACTTCATCAACACAATTTATGCCAGCAGGCCACCAAATGCTTACAATATGTTCTGCGTTATGATGGTCCTCTCAGCTAAAATCATAGTTACAGTAACAATAATAAAACATGGAAGCTCACATTGATTCTACCGGGCTACTTTACGCTGTATGTCATAACGCCTTAGCACCATGTCGTGGGCTCGATGCTAACATTGACTTATTACAAGGGAGCGTGCCGCCAAATCCATAATTAGACTCCTTTTGTTGCCCCGGTTGTTGTTGAAAATGTAATTATGAAAGATGAAACACAGCCTTCAATGAGATGGCTGTAAAATAGCATAATTAATATGGGCTTTTGCGAGAACAATCCCCGCTTTACGGGAGCCCCGCGTTGGCTGTGAAATTAATTAAGTGTGCCAGGATTTATGGCCTGTGCTCGGAAATGAAGAGAATTAATCGCCGGCCGAAGATGGATGGTTGCGGGAAAATGATGATGCCCAGGACCATGTGGGGGGAGGCGTCTAACTGCTTTAGGGGGGCGCTCTTGGAGGGGAATAGAAGGTTTTGACACAATTACACCCCCCAGACAACAGCTGGGCCAGTGGTGGGATGGAGTACTTTTTGGGCCAGCTTAGAGTTATGAGATTTTTTGCACCTTCAACCCACATGCACCTTTTCCCTGCACACCACATATGGCCCCAAGGTGGAGTTAGCTTCGGCAACGTGGACATTTCTTGGAGACCGGAAGAGTTGTGTTTTTGTTGGCTGTTTCATCGAACATGACTAATGTCTCATTCTCTACATCCTCTTCTATCTGCTCTCCATTCAAACAAATGAAAAGTAGAAAATGATTATGTGCACTACTGATATATTTATATAATAAGTTATCCATTTTGCAATGACTTTTCTACCAAATGTGATACAAGATTTAAGGAGACTTTTTGAGATTCAGTTCCTTATAGTGTAAGATATTTAAAATCTCACCTGAGAAACATCACAATGAAATACATATTGGTATCTCCACATTCAATGTAGTGGTCATGACTACTTTTAAAATGTCTTCTATTTCTCAATGAGGTAAATGGACATTGTTACACATGTAAGAAAACAAAAGAAACAGAAATTAAACAACTGGACAGGGACACTTTTTCCCCAGCCTGGGTAGCTCACCTGGTAGAACACGCACCCATATATAGAGGTTCACTCCTCGACGCAGCGACCGCGGGTTTGACTCCTACCTGCGGCCCTTTGCTGCATTTCATTCCCCCTCTTTCTCCCCTTTCAAGTCCAAGCTGTCCTATAAAAATAAAGGACTAAAATGCCCCAAAAAATAATCTTAAAAAAAAAAAAGTTAACATTATTACTGCTTTGAAGTGTCAGTTGGGTTAAAGGTATAAAAAAATCTCAGCACAAAGCTAAAATTACTTCATCCCACCGCTGGCCCAGCTGTTGTCTGTTAAGCGAAGGTGAAGAAAAATGACCAAATCTCATGCTTTGTTTAATGGCAACCAATATTAAACACAGATTGTTAACTTTGACCTCCTACAGTGTCCTTAGACACAAAACACAACCTCCCAACCGTCCTACTGCCCCTCTACTGACTCTTAGGCGTGTGTGTGTGTGTGTGTGTGTGTGTGTGTGTGTGTGTGTGTGTGTGTGTGTGTGTGTGTGTGTGTGTGTGTGTGTGTCTGTGTGTGTTGTAATAATGGAAGGCTAATTACCTACCTCCCATGTCCCTGGACAGCGCCACAATGTCTGGGTTAGGTCTGTGTGTGGGATGGTTTGTGGTGGTAATTAGCTTGACACACTCATACACTCACAGACAAGATAAATGAAGGCTGGGTGGGTGTCTGTTGTTGGACAGTTGATTGGGCAGGTACTAGGGGAGTGTCTGGGGTCTCCAGAGCATGTCCACTCTGATAATTATGTGTGTCCATGCATGTGTGTATTTGTGTGTGCTCCTCCGCTGAGGAGCTCTCAGCCCAAATTGCTGTCTCTTGTCTCATTGTCAGAGTGATTATGAAATATTGTTTAATTTACTGGGTAGTAGAGTCTTGTGTGATTTTGATGAATCGGACCTTTTATTTCTTCATTCCCTTTATTGTCTGGTGGTTAGATATTGTGTGTTTGCACGCGCGAGTGTTATGAGTGCTCTCTTGGTACCCATATGAATAGAACAGTGTTACACCCACACTGATAGAAATGTGTGTTTATTGTTTGGCAATATTAGATACATGGAAGCTTAGTGTATGAGGCACTGTAAGAGATGCTTTGCTCAAAGGACCTGTGCTTTTGACAAATGTACAGTGTAAAAAATCATACAGGAATTTAGTGGAATCTACAGCAGCATATTGCGGCCACCATGACAAGAAATATTTCTTCAGTTTCTTTTTAGAACAATATTTTCTTTTTTTACAAGATCCTTGTCAGGTGATATATTTTTCATATTGTTATGACTTTTTTCCTCATTATTACTAACAAATTATTACGATCTTACAAGAAACGTTTGTTGTAATAAAAACATGTCACTTTATCTCATCTTATCTTAAAACATACTTGTAATTTTACAAAATCAATGTATCAAACATACTTTTCTTGTTAAAACATGAGTTGGTATGTTGTTATAACAAGAACCAATAAAAAGTTAATAACATCATAGGGGCAGCAATACGCAGCCGTAGAAGTCCACTAATCTTTTTTAGAAACTTAGAAACATGAGTTAACCTGACTTGAAGTCTTTTGAATTGCATTAATGTACTACTGAGAGTTGACTCAACTTATTAAATTACCTTTCTCAAAAAACAAGATCAGCATATTAGCAGACTTCTCAACATGCATTATTTTAGGATTAAATGGTCCAGAGACGCCTCGTTTTTGAGAATCCTAATGTCTATCCCATGTGGATCTATGGCACATGTTGGTGTTTGCATATTAGATGTTGAGGAAGTTGTGTAGGACATGCAGAACAAAAACAATGTACCAGAGTTTTTAGAAACTGAGCCAGTGTAACAGTGAGTGTGTGTGCAAGAGAGAGAGAGGGAGGTCTAGGCCCACTCTAATTGATTATACCGCTATCGACAGGGACCCAGAAAAACAGGCACTCACTTTCCTCTTGATTGAATTAAACACCTTTTATGGGGCAAATCGATGGGATGGAGATGATGGGGGGATGACAGGGATAAAGGGAGAGGAGAGTCGAGTGTTATGATATGTGGAGGTGAGATCTGTCTTTACTCCCTTTTTCTCTTTACACACACACAAACGCACGCACACGTAACCACACACACACACACACACACACACACACACACACACACACAACACACACACACACACACACACACACACACACAACCTCCCACAGACAAGTGATAGGTCTGATGCCAGGTTGTAATTCAGGCAAATCAATGCTTTTTAAGCATTAGCTGTGCCTTGAGATGAAGTACAGTCAGAATAGGCCCGCCAAGCAATGTATGTCCCAGACCCAAATCAATCATAATTACAGGAGGGCCAGACTGGGACAGTGCAGTGAGTGGACTGAGGGGTGGACTCCATTCACTCCTTTTATAGTTTGATCAGCAATGAATAGTAAAAAGAGAATTGCATATCAGACGCCCTCTGAAGAGCATCTACACTGTACTTACATGTATGGAGCCCAGGAAGTGACATGGACAAAATGTTTTTATAAAGAACATGTGTGTTTTATAAGTCACAAGCGCTCTTTAGTAAGTTGCATGCACCTAATTTCATTAAACCGGCATTGAGACATTGTAACACATTCTTAATTTACCTATATATTTGAACTGTCATCAAGCCTCTTAAGGAACATTTTTATGAGAGTTCAAATATAAAGAAAATAAGAATGTGTTACAATGCATTTTTAGGTGATTTTCCCTGTACAGTAATGCACAGCTTCTCAGGAAACCTATTAGGAAAATGTTTTTATCAAATTAGGACTTCTTTGGTGGCGTCACATATTCAACAAGACTTTGATATATGATGTGTAATTTGATGTAAGAAAAGATTGCTGCTCCAAGCACTAATACCGTAACAGCATGAATAGATGCGCATTAAAATCCACACAAATGCCGTTGGGCAGGGGGACTGAATTGCCAGCGATAGTGAAGTGTTCGTGCCGCTTATTAAAGCGTATGTGCGCTTTATTATAAAAAAAGGTGTCCATTTCACCTCCTGGGCTCCATATACATGTACTCAAGATGGTCAGGCCTTTTTCACAGCCAACATTTTGACTTGTCATGGTAGAAAAAGCACAGGTGTTACTAATAACATTATAGTTTTTTTCCAGTTGCTAACAAACTAAAATGACATGCATAGCACAATTATTTAAACTGACACACAGAGAGCAAAACCTCTTCTCAAGTCTCCAAAACTCTAAACACATTTTCTGCTTTACACACATTTTGCAATTCGAAATGGCACTTTTTAAATGCACTGAACACGGTTCTCTGCATAAGACACAACAATCTGACATAAAGTCACATGTTTGCCATTTCAAAACACTGCCATTCAAAATGACACTACATGAGCTTATTGGCCAACATATGCGCCACCAGGCCAAACACCTCAATGCTTAATTGTTACCACTTCAATCAGGAAGTAAGCACTATAAAAAGACCACATGTGAGCACCTCTTTTTTTCTATATTTTTTGTCTGCAATTTTCTTTTTCAGTTTACTGTTTGTTGTGAGCATATTTCTGTTCAGTCCTATGTAAATATATCTGCTGTGCATATCTTGCACTGACTTGTTCGGTGAAAAATAAAAAAATAAATGTTTCAACAGCATGTGTGTATATCTGCAAATATTTAGATAGATAGATAGATAGATAGATAGATAGATAGATAGATACTTTATTCATCCCGAAGGAAATTTTAGGATCCAGTAGCTTACACAACCTTACAGTAACACAACAAACACATATACACACATATATCACACATACATAAGAATAAAAATAAAAATCACGCACAGAAATGCAATGACCATGATAAGATCTGTGCATGTGAACAATCTGACGAATTTTCTACAATTTGAACTATTTTAGTATTATGACACAGCATACTAAAGATGAGAGTGCTTTTCATTATGCCCAACAGTGTGTAGTTGGTTAGACAAAAATCTGGTAATATGAATGAAGAGTGTGCCATGTGGTGCAAAAGTTTGATTTAGATAATGCTATATGTAGTTTAGGTTGCAGTGCTTCATTTTGCAGGATATATGAGGTATTTTGCAGTTTGGGTGTGTGGTTTTGTGAATTGTGTTAAGTATTTTGATAAAACCACGCTAGTTTGCAAAATTGTGTTCAAGCAATTGGAAAAAACAATGGCTCAGTTCTATTCAAGTGCCTCACTACGCCATGCCAGTGTGATGGTGAGCCATCATGCCCAATACCAGGATGTTGAAATTCTGCCATCATTGATTTTATTATCTACAGATGTGTTTTTTTCTAATGTGACATGATGTCAAAATGTTTAATGACTTTATAACCTTTTTGATTTCTTTCTTTCTTATGCTCCTAACAGATATTGTTCTTGCCGGGGTTCTTGTGTCTCCCAAAATCTCTACAAAGGATGTGGTGAGTTAAATGCATGATCAATAGTCATTGTGGACAGGCATACCAGAATGACACCCAGGGTAACAAATACCAGACTGTTCCTTTAAAAGAGAACTTCACAGATTTAGCATTGCAATTCTTTAACAATGTGATGACAGGAACGACATCTATGATAGGCCTGTCGTCTTTTTATTCCATGCATTCTAATTCCTTGTCAAAACTGGTGCCTACATTACCCACAATGCAACTCTACTGCTGACAGTAGTGGTGCGTTCTTTTTGTCTTGTAATCGCGACTAGTAGCTCGAGTGTGACGTCACATCCATGTCGAAAAACGAATAACCGCAGGTTGTTGCGTTCTTTTTGTCACACAATACTACGAGTCGGAGAAAAGATGGATTTTTGTAACATTTTTAGTAACATTTAGGATTCTATTCACCCAGTTATTGACATATTACACAAATATATTTCACAGTTTGATACATGAAAATTACGTTTTGATTAACGTTAACGTTAACGTTAGGCTACTGCTCTGCTTTCTGCCTATGACTCGGCTTAAAGCCATTGTTGTCATATAGCAACCGAGCGTCTCTAGCCAATTTCAGCTGCACAAGCTACAAAATAACTAATTAGGCGGTATTTAACTCATAATAAGACTGTAGCGACATGCCTATATGTAGCAGTATACAGTGCTATGTGTACGACTTCTTCATTTGGTTACAACAACGACTTGACGAGTCGTATATATGACCTCGTGGCGTTCTTTTTGTAACTTCCGGTTCGTAACTCCTGAAAACGACTCGTAGATCGACTTCGGTGGACAAGAAGAACGCACCATAGGTTTGGACATTTGGGTTTGTTATGCTAGTAGCTGCTAATGTAGCCTCGAGCTGCTAGCCTCAAGCTGAATTGAGGAGCGGGCTACAGAGGTCTGGTAACCTTAGTTCTTGCTAACTCCACACCCCCAGATTATTATTTTTTTCATTTTGAAAAACTTGTAGTCTTTAGCTCCAACCGACCTTGCCAATTTATCAGACTTTGTGCAGCTCTCTCTGGAGCCACAAAAGGCTTTATACAACTTATTAAACATATGCAGTGGTACTTCCCAAAACCTGTAAACAGGCTTTGATGTGTAAAATCAGTGGAGATCTCCTTTAACTTTGGTATATAAGCCACAAGAGAAACAGATTGCACTGATGTCAGAGAGCAGCAATACCACACCTCCTCTCCGATCACCAATATCAGCCATGACAACAGATCCAGGCAAAGTGACATCATACCCACAAAATTGGCATAATCAATACAAAACAGGAGGCCGATCATTTTAAAACTCAACTGTCCTCTAATTAGTGCACACTGACCCGCGGCCCTGGCCTTGATTTTAATAGACCTCACTAAGTTGGAGCAGGACAGTATGACCTCATGTTGCCACAGGGAGGCCCCCCGCCTGCCGCCCGTCCTAATCAGTTCCTCAGCCGGGACACTTGGTCCACTATGACTACATTAGTCACCAACAGCACCCTACTACTGACCCCCACAAACCACCACGCTAACTCCGTAGTCTGGCTCGGCCAATCCACACTGCTGTCAACATCGGCCAAACCAATTAAAGTGTCTAATGAGAGTCTTGTATAACACTAACACGGCCATTAAAGAGCGTTTAAAGAGAGTACAGGGGTATCGGGTGGAGGGCTGCGGGTTATGGTGTCATGGCTTATTAGTATTCAAGCAGCGTTTGGTTTCCATTAAGGCAGCATTCACGAGCACCTCAGGTGTCTCGATGGATCCAACTCCAGTGATGTGATGATTCACGCATCCTGGACTTTATAAACAGCTCTTACACAGATGAAAACAATCTCCCCTCATAAAGAGCACTTTTGATTTCATTTGCGAATATGGAGATATGCAAGAAGAAGAAATAAAAAAAGCGTTTGTGAAATGTGTTCGAGAAAACAGTGACTTGACAGTATTACACAGGCACTCAGTTTAATACCCAGCCATAATATTGCTGAGGGAACAGGCCCAAGGCGCTACTCTCTTTTATTAGTCATTCACTGGGATTATGGACACATTGCTTCCATTACCTAAGAGAGAGGAGCAGAAGCCCTGTCCCCCTGGGGATAGCCAAATAACTCTCTCTCCCTCTAGATCTCACACACACACACAAACATTAACATACACTTTGTGGCTTAAATAGATATGAGCTTTAGTGTGCAGACGTACACACAAACACGCTTCATCATTAAGATGAACACAGGCTTCTATGAACCCTTTTTACCATCAGGATAATAGAATCAATATTGCATGTAAATAAATGGCAACTAAATACATCCATAATAAAGCGTCTGAAAGACATAATATCACAAAGACTTTGTGAATAACCTTTCTACCTGTGCTTTTGATTTGTCTGTTTGTTACACTGTCTGAGGTTATCCCATGTGTCGCTCTTTGTCTTTCCATTGTTTTCATGTTTGAGTTGATCTGCTGTTAGGTATCTGTGCCCTATGAAAAGATAGGTAGAGGTTACATATGATGAGCTCAAATTTGCACATGCTAAATCTACAAATGCACAAACACACAGCCAGCCAGCCACACGCTCGCTCACTCACACACACACACACACACACACACACACACACACACACACACACACACACACACACACACACACACACACACACACACACACACACGTTGGTTTTGTCAGCAGTGATGCAATGAGGCTGATGGATGGCAGCAGAGAGAGAAAAGATGGACAGATGAATTTGATTTGTCTTAATGCAGGCGAACTGCAAGGTGGCAGGGTCCTACATCAGTGCATTGCAACTACAGCTGTGAATGCATGTATCAAAGTAAATCAATTACCAATCAATACGATTCTTCAATTTGCATGAATCAGTGCATGAAGCCTCTCTCCCTCCCTCTTGTTTCTTCTGTTTCAGACAGAGCGAACATGCTCTTCACCTTCATCTTCACTCTTTCAGTCCATCATCCCTCCATCGCCCCCGACTTTGATGTGACATTGCTTACAAAAGAATATGATGTGCTCTGGGGACAGACAGAAATCTGCAACGGTCAGTCATGTTATATTGAATATTTCACAACTTGAGATAAACATACCCCTGCTGGCTCTTTTCCACACAGAGCAAAAGTTGAATAATTTAAATTACTAGATTATCAAAATTACAATAAACAAATACTTCCCATGACTGTACAGCAGTGGTTCCTAACCTGGGGGCTGGGACCTCCCAAGGAGATGTAAAATAAATCTGAGGGATATGAGATGATTAACAATATATTTCTTGCTTTTCTCATATATTTGCATTGTTATTGTGGAATATTTGATAGCTTGTTTCTGTTCTGGCCTCCATCCAAGAAGGGAACATCACTCTTTGGTAAAAAACAACAACAAGAAAAACAGCTGAGGAGAGAACAGAGATAGAGATTGGGTGAGATGAGATACGGGGTTAATATGACATGCACCTATATGGTTTGAAAACAGCCACATACTTCACTGATACTTCGTCTATAATGACTAACTATGTTATTCTAGGACTGGACCATGTTATCAATCAGCACTTCATAGATTCATAATCCCTTACATTTTGACACTATAAACTAAAGATTCTGTGAAATCTCTTAAGGCACAAAGTAAATGTTTTCTTTCAATGGCCCAATGAAATCATAAGCTGAAATTCATGTTCAAACATTTCTCATTTAATAGAGTTAAGATGCATGAGCAAGAAAACACAAGCGGGGGAAAGTAGCTGCCTGTTGACATCAATTCAGAGAATTAATGTGTCCTAACAAATCTTGTTGTTTTATTTCCGCCAGGGCCTCCATTATGCACTCTTAGTCATTAGTGCTGATACTTAATGATTGACACCCAGTTAAAGTGCACCTTCAGTGGATCGCTTATCATGACCTGCTCTTGTGCACCCCACACACATACACACACGCCTGTATGCGTGCACACACATATTAATATTTACTCTCTTAAACACACAAACACACACAGCCATGCACCCACTCTCCTAAACCCCAACGTGGGCATAAATTTCTCCAGCTGTGACTTAAAAGACAAATAGCCAATAAAAGTGCCAGGGGTGTTCACACATGCGTTTCTGGCACAATCAAATCAATTTCCTCTAAGTAGCCATAAACATGTTCTCTTTTAAAAGGTGTGAGAGGGGTCCCATTATCCCCGGACCCCCTGGCCTGCTCCTCCACCCCAGAGGTCTCTCCATAGGGGTCAGCATCAAGGCCTAATCTGTCTCAGTCCGCTAGATCTATCTGTAGCTCTGAGACACAGAGAGATCAGGACCTCAGCCACGTCCGAGCCTTCTGATCACAAGACTACGTCCATTAATCAGTTAGCAGGCAGCACAGTGACAAAGAGATTGCCTAGCAGGGGGTTAGAGTCCGGGGAGTTAGCCTGTTCCTGCTGCAGGGCCCAGGCTGTGCTCCAGGCCTGTGGATGTCCGCATGAAGGTCCAGACAAAGGGCACTGTTGTGGTCAAAGTTATTAATCAACAATTGTTGTCACTGAGTTGTCATTTAACAGATTTATCAGAACTCTAAAATCTCTTAAGTACTGTGAACCCGTTACGTTTGTCCTCATCCTTCCTGAACCAGTGTTTGCTCCATTGTAATGCAGTTACTGTAGTGGCTTCAAGGGGGGTACGAAGACTTCAATTACCCTGGTTGTCCTTCCCATGGTGAATGATTGTAATTGTAATTGACTATAACTACTTTTTGCATATAAACCCCATGTAAAACACTCATCCCCCCACCTTGCAAATGCTCCTTGTTCCCCTTCTTTCCTCCATCTTCACCGTCTGCTAAACCTTGGGCCTCCAGCTTACACTCATGAGAGTTGACACTCAGCTCCTACAAATCCAGTTAATATTCAATGGCTCATTAAAGATTGATTGTGAGCTGTAAAGGGGAAAATCACACACATATATGAGCACAAACCCCTTCATTTAGCTTGTAATTGTGCTTTATGGAGGAGCTTTGGTTCTGCTGCTCCCTCGGTCCTCGTAGGGAAAGTTAGGGATGAATAGACCTGCATGGTGGGGACCATGGCCTGGCCCAGGTTAAGCCGGACCTACCCAGGCTATAAACGCCAAGCCAGGTCAATCAGGCACAGGATTGCCCCCCTGAGAGAGCAGTTCATTTCTACTGCTGAAATATTTAGGAGTCTGAGGATGCCCTAAGAGACTACAAGTAGCACATTGTAGACACAGACCTGTATATATGCTGGAAGAAGTAATCCCTGCACTTCCCAGCCAAGGTGAGTTTTGCTGATGATAAAAAAAATTACATTATGGCACACGTGTATCTTGGTATAATTTAAATACTGTCACATCTTGTTTTTATCTAAAAAAAAAAATTGCATTATCATTATTTTAATTATTTTTAGATTAATTATCTTTCAATTAATTTTTTTCAGGCTTTAATCAAGTCTGTTGTTTATTCTGTCTTGGTTTCTCTCTCTACCCGACCCCCGTGACCCTCACAGTTTCCCAGGAGTCCCTGGCCTAGGCAACACCACAAACACAATTTCCGTAATGTCATTTGCAGCATGGATGAAGGAGAGAAAGTCCTGGCTGTCAAAACCACCTCAACGCTGCAGCGAAGAAAACACGACCCGACACATGACAGATTCTTAGGTTTGTACAAATGGACAGCTCCCCAACTCCCCTCTTTCTCACTTCAAACCTCTCACCTCTTCTCTCCGCCACCCAGAAGCACCTTATCCCTCCACCCCCCCTCCACTAAACCACTCTCCAAATGCCTTGCCCTTACCCTTTCCCCTAAGAGTGTCACTCCCTCGCTCTCCCCATGTCAAATGGGCAGAAATTACTGCATTATTAAGTCTGCGTGGAGCATTGCGTCTCATCAAATCTAATTTAATCGGGCTGTAGAGTGACTCCTACTCTTATAGACCCTTATGCATAAATATGGAGTCAATGACTGAGAATTAGGCTATCCTGTTTCTGCCTCCTTGTTTTATATTATTCTATAACTTAAACAATCAGTATATAGACTTATATGTATACAAAATACAAATAAACAGAGCAAATTATTGCTGAGTATTTCCTTTATGGTTTATCCCCTTTCTTCAGCCCTCACCTCTTCCCGCTGGCATTGTAAAGAAAGGTAGGACCCTCTCAATCATTGGCTCAATCAATGAAGATGATTGGACCAGTGAACAGGAACACATTGGGTTAACACCTCCAACTTGCTCTGCACCTGATGTGACCCACAGCCACCCAGCATGTGCTCACATCCCATTTGTCACTGCAGTTTTTCCTGGAACAGGGGGATAAGATTGAATGGGCCACCATGGAAATATGATTTTCAGTACGCATTGTTAACTCACCGGGGAGAGGCTTTTGCCAAATTCTATCAAAGTGTGCAACTGTGTATTAAATGACTATCAAAAAGCCAGCCATCATTTCTCATGCCGTAACCATGATGTGCCCAAGGACTAACACTTCTACAATCACAAAGAAAGCTATTGCTATTGATCTGCTGTGATAATGCTTCAACACTGGATGTGACAGTGCCACGGACAAACAGAGGCGAGACAGTTTTGAATATGAAGTCATCGTTAGTATATCAGAGGGCTGTATGGCGCATGCAGAGGGCTGGGTTAATATAGCCACTTGCTCTATGCACAGATGGAGAGGAGACCTAAAAGTCATTTTCTTCCCACGCTACCACCAAAGGTTTTTGCGCTCTGCCATAGTGATCCAATTGGAAGCAGGTGGGTGCGGGCCCCTGAGTGGGCGAGAGGGGGTCCCAGTGGGCGGCAGGTCATGGATCTCGTGTTGACGAAACATCAGAATCTCCCACAGCAGAGAATGGTGGCTGAATGTGGTCTTCAGTGTGTAGGAAGAGAGCTGGTTAAAGTTTAACCAGCCCCATCCTGTTCTTCGCAACCCTCCATCAGCCAGCCAGAGCGGGGCCCGGCCCCACAGCCTCCACCCCCACTGACCCCCACCCTGTTAGGGACAGAAGTGATGGATCGCCCCTGTCATTGTGCACTGTGAGGGGACCACTGCAAAGAGGGACCGGACTCCTTGTTAATCTGACCCTCTAAGCCAGAGTGGACAACGCAACACATTATGACAACCCCCGCCCCCCCTTTCCAAAAAGCAAAAAGAGAACACATGGCATGTAACTAAACTTGCCCGCCTACATATGAGCCAAGGCCCTCTCCTCTTTTCCTTTATATTTAGCCTATTTTCACTCGCATTTGGTGAGGAGTATAAAAAGAACAGAGAAAGTTGGTCAGTAGAGAAAAATGAGAGGTGGAGGAGAGAGACGGCGAGCAGCTGTGTGGAGTGACAGGACGCAGTGCAGATGACTAATGGTGCTGGATGAACCTATGATATTGACGAGTGATCAGTCATGTACTGATGCCATCTCTGTCCCAAACCATGTGTTCACTTGCACAGGGTGTTGCTGCTATTTTTTTCTGTGTTGATTGTAAACAAAAGATGCATCAAACCGTTGTCATGTAAAAAAAATAAACATTTGCCTATTACAAAGGGGTTTAGAGACCAAACAGAACAATTCAGTGTAAGAAGACAAAGTATTGTGGGTTATATATAATCAACCTAGTTTTCAAATTAAGTTCATCATATGGATTTATATTAATTATCTGTCTTTTCCCAATTAATCAGGTTTGATGAAGCTTTCCAAGAAGCATTTTTTAAATGCATTAACATCCTCATCAACAAAAGCAGCGAAAACTCCACATTTGAATCTTTAACACAAAATTAATCTCAAAGTAAGGAAGCAAAATTATTATTACTTTTTTTTTAAGACAAGTGAATAAAAAACAGATAATGGCTTTAATATACAAAGAGTGAAATGTCAAAGACTACTCAGACAAAAGCAAGAAAATCATGCTTATTTGTAATGGTCCTCCCCTTGATTATTACATGTTCCCGTGGGGTGAGCTGGCAAAGTTAATTTTACTGGTTTGTTAAGGGAACAGGATGTCAAGCCCTCACAAGGAAATGTAATGATGCGGAGGACATGGGTCAAGTTTACCATTTGCAGGAAAATAAAACATAAATCTGTTTTCCTTCGTCCAGTGACAATGGGGTCAGAGCTCCACCAATCTGGGTCTAAACTAGAGACATTGGGTGTCAGTAGGTGACGGAGAGGGGCTCCATATTGCCTGAATCAGGGGACTTGATCACGGATGGACATGTGTGCATGTGTGTGGGTGGAGGGGTTGACACACACGCGCTGAACCTCTCTCAGCTGACTCTGAGAATATGTTTGCGTGGGACAAGTCCACCAAGACCCATCCATCAACCGGGCCCAAATACGCCCTGCGCCACTGTTGACACGGGGTTAACAACTTGACACTGACAGAGGTGGGCGAGGCCCGCGGCAAAATGGAGACTGAGACAGAGAGAGAGAGATGGATTGGACTTTGATCGACATTCAATTTGAATTATTGCAAATATTTCCATTTAGCAGAAAATTGAGTACATTATTAAGTGTACATGCCGCTGGACAAGTGAGAGTGATTTTCCAGAGTGTTGTACACGGACACGCTTTGATCAAAACAGTTTGCACACAAAGTGTATCCATATCTGCGACTGTTCAATGCACCAGAAGTGAAAACAAGCAGCAATGTATCTCCTCATGACCTTACTTCAGAGTATTGCTTTAGGACTAAATAGACAAGCTTGTCAACTTGGCTGCCAGAGATGAGTTATGTTGGAATTGTTCATGAAGACATTAAACTTCCTTCCTCTCAGTAATTACCGTGCATTATTACACATTAAACATGCACTAATGTACAAGTCATCAATTCTGTGGTAAGACAACAACCAGAAAGTGATTAAAAACTTTTAGGGAGCATTGATTTAAAAACTACTTTGCGGGCTATGTGGAAAAAACACGAGCTGTACATAAAGTTGTAAATCAGGGGTTGAGGAACGGGTCAGGATGCCGGGAAAGTTCCCATCCAATAGAGACTGAGAATGTAAAGTAAATGTCTGAGTGGCTGTGGCAGGGATGCAGGTGGAGGAAAGCGCAAGGGAAATGTAGCGTAATCTCAGTCTCAGCCGCGTTATCGGCTGGGCTTTTTAACACAGGGGCCAATTTAATTGCACTTAAAGCAGAATGGCAGAACATCAATCTTGATGAGTGGATCTGCATCACAGTTCTCCCAGGCCAATCTATCACTATGCCTCTGGGTAGCCTCCCCCCAACACTAACACACTCATACATGCTCCTACTCCCTCAACGTCCCATCTGCACGTTCCTATCATGCTTTTTTCTCTTTTCTTTTACAAAACCATACATTTCTATATCTGTTGTTTGAATGTTGTAGCATATAGAAGCAATCAATAATAAACAAAGCAGTATTTCCACATAAGAGCATGTTTATTTATCTTTAAAGGATAAGTCTGGAGATATTCTATACTTCTGTCATTGTTAACAAATCCCAGAAAATGTTACTGGATTTGGAGTAAATTGTGTATATGTTTGGGATTATTTTCAGCAGCGGATTCGTTACTACAGCAACAGGATGGTGTATGTTGGATCAACTCAAAAGAAACGACAGGGCCGACATGCCAAACATTGGTGTTTTGTGTACAAGTTTAGATTAGTAGAAAGTTGTGTTAGATAAATGCTACCCAATGTCAATTAAAGGCCAGCACATTTTCACATTTACTGGTGAAATAAAAGTAGGGGAAATAGATACACGCATTAGGGCTTCAGCCAATAGTTCTGTGGTTAGAGAACAGTAACTACCTCCTGTGCCATAAGCATCTTGGACTCTTTGTGGCCATGGAACACTTAAATACAGAGAGTACTGGCTACCGAGACCATAAAGCATAAAGAGGACTTATCTAGCTTTGAAAGCTAGGGACATAGCCTATAGAGGAGTAATGATCCCTTAATGTGGTGGCCTCTCTCTCTCAACCTCTCACACTCTCTCTGTGTGTCCCCCCCCCCCTCATACACACACTCCCACTCCCTACTGCTACATTAGCAGGGATAATAAATGAGACTCCGGCATTACAAGCATAAACTTTTTATGACCCACCTAACCAGCCTTATCAAATGTGGATGTGATTACTTTGCCAGGTGACAGATAGAGAGATGAATGGACAGAAGTGATGGAAGGGAGGGAATGCAATGTGTGGGGGGGGGGGTTTGCAGATGCAGATGCATTTCTAGTGGAAACAAATAATTATTTCATATTATGTACACGAAGGAATGATGAGAGTGGGAAAAATAGAAAGAGGAAGTGTTAAAATAAAGGATGAGGAATAAAAATGAGAGTAGAATGAGGAAGGTGAGGAGTGGGAGGATGGGAGTGTCTTGAGTGGTGCTCTGGGTAGCTGCTGTGAATGGGCTGGTAAGATGGAGTGGACAGGCTGTATGGGCCCAGTGAAAGGCGCCTTTCTCCTCTACATGATAACTTTGATCCCTCCTGTTTCCACACACCAGTCAGCAATATTGTTAAGCAGCAGTTGGTTAATACTTTAACCGAGTCCTGGTATGGAGACGAATAGAGGAGGGTGAGGAGACTCCCCCCACCCCCCTCTCTCTACTCAGACAGTAGTTTATCCTGATATTTATATTTACTGTATTCTATTAAAATTATTCAGTTAGATGCATTGTCATTGTCTTTAAAGTTACCAAGAGATGATAACAAAAAATATACAAACATAACAATATATATAAAAGGTAAAGACAACATGTAAAATGTAAGTAAGAAAGCCATTAAATGAAAGAAAGAAATAATAGAAAAATATTACTATCAATAAATATACAGAAATATAGTAATGGAATGTATATAAATACAATTACTTTTATCACATGCAGTATCATAAAACATAATCAGAAATGAAGGATAAATATTTAGCTGTTTACAAGTTTGGCTACAGAAGACAAATATTGTTAATATTAATGCTAAACTTTCATATTAAATGTAATGTCTTGCTGTCATTTTTGCCTCCAATAGACCTGCAACATCGTAGAATGCCGCCTTTAATATTTATATTTCATTAAACAAGAAAAAGTACAACGCCGTTCCCCACCAAGTGATGTTATCGTTTATATTTTTCTGCTGAGATGCAGGACTCTTATTGAAGTCAGGGGTTTTTCCTCACAGTAACGACTGTGCCATGTTAGCTGTATGACTGATAGCGTGGATGCATGCTAAACATGTTTGACATGTAGTTTTTGTTCAGCCTCATTAACAAACGGCCCGAGTATGAACAGATCAGATTAAAGGTAATTAAAATGACAAAAACACACCATCGCTCCTAATGCAGCAGTAATGGTGGCCTAAGTGTAGCTGAATGCCAGCCCCCTTCCACCTGTTTTCCCATCTCTGTTCCTCCCTCTGCTCATCCCTCTCTCCAGCTCAGCTGTGGCTACAGAATCATTAACCTGGCTCTGTGAGTAGGATGTGCTGACAGAACACTCTGCTATTGTGCTTCCTGTCATCTTCAGGAAATCGGGGTTTCCCCCTGCTGTCGAGGTAAAGCACCACTGGGTGATGAGCGATGCCAATCTTTCTCTTCGTACCTCCTTTTATTTTGTTCTTCTGTTTCTATGTTTATCTCATTCTCTTTACCTCTCTTTATGTTCCTCTACAAAAACTGCTTGCACACAAAGAAAATATCCTTTTGTAAATTATCCAATACCAGTTCAAATTCCCGAGATTCAAGAGAGCCACACACAAATGCCTAAAATAATTATTAAAATTAGACTTTTTTCTACATTTTTAAATAAGTGGAAAATAAGGATAATATATACTATATGCGGAGGGTGGACAAAATAACAGGAACACTTAAATGTATAATAAAGTCCAGTACAACCCTGCATGAAAAGTGAATAAACACCTCTAAAAGTCTCCACAATCACAAGCTTTACAGCAGTAGTAGTTATAGCAAGACTATACTAGATTGCATGGTATTGTCAGGTGTTCTGTTATTTTGACCACCCCTGTGTGTGTGTGTGTGTGTGTGTGTGTGTGTGTGTGTGTGTGTGTGTGTGTGTGTGTGCATGTGTGTGTGCGTGCCCTTGTGTAAGTGATGGAGTGGGTATGCTCTGTCATGAGCAGCGCAGAGTTGACGCTTCCTTTACATGGCAGCTGCAAGGCTCCAGTGATGTATCAGAGTCAGCAGAAGCATTGATCAGAACCGAGGTTAATCATTGCTCTGGGAACCCAGAGGAGATAGAGGCTGCCTGGGGAGAAGTAAGCCAGGAGAGTGGGCGGCTTCACCACAGGAAGCCTGCAGCTCTACAGTAAAGGAATGCTGGCAGGAGGACATAACCACTTGTCTGTTTATCTCGCTGTCCAACTATAAGATGTTCATAGAGGTTCAGCACAAGTTTATATGCTGGTGTGAGTATGCATGAGGTGGAGGCTGATGGGACCAGCAACGTAATCCCCTTAAATGGACGGACCTCCGAAATGTGGGCAATGTGAAGCCGGATCTGTGCTGTCTACTCAGCAGTACCCATTCACTTCACTGAGCTGGGGAGTTAATAATTCAAAAGAGAGATGGGGTAATAGGCCATAGGCCTGAGTGACAACATGGGGATCCAGAGAGAGACAGAGACCAGTATGAGTATGGATAAAGAGACCACTGTAGGAATGGAGAAGAACCATGGAGAAATATGGGACAAAGAAATATTCCAGAAGGCAACTGACATGACATTAAGTTGTGTATTGTTAACATCTAAACTGACCCATCGACAACAACAGCAGAGACATGTCCCGCCATTCAGCTTCCCCCTCCTCTCCATCCTCTTCTCCTCTCACTGCCCTCTGGGAGGACTCTTCCCTGTGACCTGCCGCCACCACCATCACTGTTGCCAACATCAAAGTCCAGGATGCTCTCTCCAAGAAACGCACATGAGGTTATGAAGGAAACACACGTGGACCTACAAATAAGCAGTGGCACAGATAAACACAAAAGCCTGCATATATATACATACACACACACACACACACACACACACACATTTGCACAGATACTTGAAGGAATGTCAGAAATGCCAGTAGGAAGGATGAGGGGCAATGGGAATACAAAGAGGTCCATCTCCTCAGAGGGGAGGAAAAACAGGGCAATAAAACCGTCATGTCAAGCCAAGAATCTGCTGATGGCACACATACATATACGCAAGTTCAGAGAGACAAAAGAGAATCTGTCAAGCAGATAAAGCCATCACTTCTCCTTTTCATCCCTGGTTTTTGTCCAGAGGCGTCCCCCTTTCACCTCTCCTCTGCCCCGCCAACACTTGTCAGGCAAGAGAGTCATTAATGTTTAGCTGGGCAGTGATGGCAGTGCTGACAGCACTCATCTGTCTAAGAAGACAAGATGAGAGAGAGGGACAGCCCATCAAAGGATGCCACTTAAAAAGTAAGAAGGAATAAAGAGGGGCGATAAGGGGGGTGGATGGACGGACAGGGAAGAATCCCATCTTTCTTTGCAAAGTTAAAGGTTACGTCACCAAGGTGGGCTATAAAATGATGCTATTGTCATATCTATCCTCCCCTTTCTATTTCTCTATCCATCCTCCACCTACACAGCCCCCATCTCCCCACCCCTCCACGTGCTTGTCAGCAGTTTGATTCAATACCTGCAGGTTAGTTACTCATTGAGCTGAGGAGGGACCGGAGCCGATGGAGGTGTATGGACGGCTGTCTATGGGCAGCCACTGGTGGTTGGGGGCTGCTGTTTGATTGACAGATCTGCCTGCGTCGTCCATTCCCGCCTGTAAAGACAGAAGACACAAAGCACAGGAAGTAGAGGGAGGTAAATAGCTTTGAATATGAATGGTACACTGCAGGGGCGGTTAATAATTGGGAAGTGTTGGACTATTAATCTGAGAGACAAGGCGATGTTGGGTGTGCGCTGCTGTAGATCTCTGACACCAAACTGTACGGCCTTCACTTCTGAATACAGCTACAGGATCTCATGCTTCCCATAAGCCATTCACAGTAATATCACAACCACAATAACAGCTTGCAGTGCTTTAATAATGCCATTATACTGTTATTCAATTTCAAGCTCTGATGGACCTCTAATGAAAGACTGACGCCATAAATCAGAACTTCTCAGAACAAGCTTTCTGAAGTTTCGAATCAAATCTATTTTTACATTGTGTGCTGCATTTTTTCATGCACTTTATATTTGCAACTAATGACTTATTGATAACATAACTTTGGTTATGCAATCTTCCAAAATGATTAGAAGCATTTGTGCCTATGTGAACATGTCCAAATATCTATGTACAATGTAGTAAACAAGTGTTTCCCTCCATCTTTCCAGATATGTCAGAAGTTAATGGAGAATTTGCTTTGACTGCCGTGACAAGTTAAGTAGAGGGAGCGGGACCATTGTCTTCCAAATCAGCTGTCAGTACGTTTCTACTGTCAGCAGTTTAACTCACTACCTGCCTGGTTAATCATCGAGCCGCTCTGAGCTGCTGGAGGTGCACAGCCCACAGTCACGGACCCCCATCATTGCCACAACAGGACAGCATCTGATTGACAGATTAGCAAGCACTGCCACTTTTTTAAAGAAAGACTGGGGGAAAACAGGGTGGAGAGTAGTGATTGGAATTGAAGGAGACTCGAAAAGGAAGTGTGAGGTAGAGGTGTGTGTTTGTGTGGGTAGGTAGGGTGGAGGAATGAAGGTTAACAGGTCTTCTCTTCTATTGTATGTGTGCTGAGGAATATAAAGCTGTAAGATGGTCCAGTATGTACAGAAAGTTTTTGCAGTGGGAGAAAGTGGAATAGATGGGTAAAATTTACAGGACTCAACAGATATGAGTGGACTGTGTCAGTTAGATGGGCAGATAAAAACATCAGGGACAGGGTGTCTCTAAACAGTCAAAGCAGATCATGTATGACTTTTCTCATCCGTTTTCATAACTGCTTAGTTATGATCAAACAATGTCTTGATGGCAGGCAGTGTTTCCCTGGGGCATGCTGGACCGGGAAGACTAAGGAAGCAGAGAGGAGACAGTCTGACAAATAAGGATTCCTTTGAAAGTGAAATTGCCTCCCCTGTTGGACATTAACGCTGCTACAACCAACATTTGTCCCCCCCCCACCCTGCTAAGGTTATCGCCACTCGAGTCCTCTCCCCCTCTTCTGATTCCCTCATGCACGCCCTCTGAGGTTTGATTTCAAATGGAAAAATTAATGGGAGAAAATTAGCCTTGGGCCTCGCTCTCCTCCACACACACACACACACACACACACACACACCCTAGTTGGTCTACAGGGGTACAGAGAGGGGGAGTCAAATTTAAATCCATTCGCCTCACATGGCCGACTGTTCCATTGTGACACAGGCACACACACAGTGCATGAGCACACACATACACCAGGGACGCCTCCTCCACCCCCTTAATTTACACCTTAGAGGGCTTAACTTTCAAATATTAGTACAGTGGCTGTGCGGATTTCAAATAAATAAATAAATGAGGAAGCGATGATTAGCAATTCTCCTGACAGTTACACCGATGTCTTTCATATTCATTTTCACTTCCAGGAGAATATTTCTGCAGAAACAGTAACTTTCCAACTTTCCAAGCTTTAAGAGGGACTCTTAAAACTGGTGTTTTCCCCACATTTTTTTGTTTTGCAGCGATTGGGGGACTCACAAAAAGAAGCTTCAACATGAATTCAAAGTCCCTTGCTTGGATTTACACCAAACAGATCAAATAATGATTCTTCTCCTTCAATATATTGTATTTGATTTACTGTGACAAAGTACACATTATGCTTTTAGAGACAGGAGCAAAGATAAACTGTGTCATCCTTGCAGATCTGAGTACCTCTGGCATAATTTTGGCATAGGGCACAAAAATAGATGCACACACATGCACACGCAAAATGTGCAAGTTTCACTTAGCTGATACAGGGCCAAACTGGTTGCAGGCATTATTAAATCAAAGTTAAGTCTTGTTGCTCTCAGGCTGTGTGTGTGTCTGGCTGGGGTAGGGGGTCGGTTGTTAAGAGTTTAAAAGCGGAAGAGGAGTTGGTGTAGAAGCAGTATTGATGTCGGGGAAGCCCGCTGGCACTTTCTGTTCAAACATTTGAGAGGACCGACCTGCCCGTGCTGCAGCGCCCGGGCGGCAGGATTCCCGCTCTTCCTGTTTCTCCTGACTTTGAGGAATTTTACGGTGAACAAACTCCCAGTGCTCCTCTCACACGCCCCACACCTCATCACAGATACCTGCCTCAGCATAACTAGAGAGAGATAGACCAAGAGAGAGAACTTTCCAGGCATTTCAGGAGTTCCCATCTCTTGTCACCCTTTCTGTGTATCACACTAATTTTAATATCACAGATACATTTTCACTCTTTTTACATTATTCTTCCACTAAAAGCACCAGGTAATGGAGTCCATCCTCCTGGTTTTTACCTGACTCACTTTAATATACACTTCTTTTCTCTCTGACCAAACATTTAGGCAGAATGCAATGTGTGATGATGATGATGGGTGTGAAAGAGCCTAAACCAGGAAGAAAACCATCTTTTTGAACCAGGTCCAAAACCAAATCTTTTCAGACAGCTGCCAAAAGTCAAGCAGACAGACAGAGAGGAGTCTCCTTTCTATTCTGAATCAGAAGTAGGCCTACGCAATTTCAACAAAAATGGTAAAACATTGACTGAACTTGTAGTGCGTTCACCTGTGACTGTTCAAACGTCTTTGCGATAACCAGTTTAGACAGCTAGTTCAGGGATGCTGGATTTCAAGAGACTTACAAGGTTTACAATTCATTGAAAGAAAACAAAAGGCTGCTAAAAGGGTGTCGAGGGTAGAGTGATGGTACGACACACTTCTAAAACAAGTCACCGTCCCCACGCCTCTCACATTGTGCCTGTGGGCACATGTAGCATTAATTGCTGCCTCCACTGAGCCTGCAGACTGCACACACTATCTATTGCTCGCATCAAAGAAACCACATGCTGAACTTTATGAAATTTTTATTCAGTGTGTTCACTTCTCTTCCCTTTTTCCTCTCTTTCTTCCTTTTCCAATTCCCCACCTTGGCCCCCCTCTTCCTTTTTTGCTCCGCCACCAAACATACAAGAAAGACTTCTCTCTGCCATGTTATTCAGCTCGACTTCCTTCCTGCCCAGAAGCACTCAAGTATCTCGTTAGTTCTCTCACAGCTAACATCTCTCCTCTATCTGCCAGGAGCAAAAAAAAAAACTGATCGTGGGGGGGGAAGTTTGGAGATTCTCCATAGAGCTAGGTGAGAAACTGTAATATCATTTAGCTACAGTAATTACACTTACAAGAAGCACACAAAGGAAAGAAAAGATATGAGAGGGTTTTCTCTCCCTGGGGCAATGTACACCAAAGGGCCTAAGTTTCATCATAAACTTAGCACAGATACAAGTACATGGAAAAGCACATTGCAATAGCATTGTTGGTGTGATATATCACTGCCCTGATACCTAATATATGAACAAAGGTTTGCAGAAAGGCAAATGGCTTTTTTCCATGTAGTCCACAACTACTTCGTTTCACCAACCAACACCTTTTGCCCTGTGCCTGGTTATTATAACTGAGCAAATCCATTTTCAATTGATGCATCCTGCATATTAACTCCCTTTGAACTGCTCGCTTTCTTTCTCTCTCTCTCTTACAGACACACACACAGGTCATCCATCAAAGTAGCGAGTGTTGTTTCTTCCCCCACACGTCTCATACACAGGTATAAATCACTACGCCTGATTTCTGGGGCCAGGGTTTAAATAATTAAAGAGCTTTAATTTATCAGGATTTAGCACCCCCGAACAGTAGGGCTGACAAAAGAGAATGAGATATATTGAGAGAGAAAAAAAAAAGGTAATTATACATGAGAAACATCAAATTATTACACATTTTACTGCAGAGAAAAACGAATATCAAGGGCTAAGTGGCACCAAAGACAACGTGAAAAGGCATTAAGGCTCTGCTCTAGAGCTACTTGATCTGGGTGTAGTAAGTTTTATTTACCTGTTGGTAGAAGACAATGCAATGCAACCGTGTGTGAAGATTTGCACCACTGTATATGGTTGATTTGTGAGAATTACAAGTCATTGGAAAACAACACTGATATAAGAGACAGACACAATCCACATTTTAAGAATTAAAATGAAAAACATCCAAACTGAATTATCTTGTTACTTCACCTGCTGTCAATTTTAGAGGCATACAAATAATAACCATGTTGATTTTCTCTTCTTTTTTTCCCCAGAACGGTTGCCAGTGATTTTTAGAACTATGAAATCCAGTTAAACAAACTGGAGTTGTTTGTGATGGAGGATCCAAGACTCTGGGCATGGAAAAACCCACTACAGTAAGTTACATGTCACATCATTAACGGTCTAAAAGCAAAGTTATGGTTAGTTAAAACTTTAACAAATAGCCCCACTAAATCCTCTAAAGATCTGTGCATCAAAACAGAACAAAACATTGAGAAAAGCACATTTATAGTAATTAAATCTGTGTTGAATTATGTCTTGCAACAGAACCACGAGGATGGCCAGAGAACGGTAGAACTCTACTGCCCCCTTATGGCTATTAACATGCAAATAAATTCTCACTCAAATGAAAAAAAAATTAAAATAAAATAAAAAATAAAAATCACAGAACTAAACGATTATGACACACTGAAGGTCTCCTACCAGCATCTTTTGGTTCACTGGATGAACTATTAGCCCTATGAGTTTTGGAAGTCAGAAACAAGATCTACCAGCAGGCACAAAGACATAAGGGAGAAACATTACAATAAAGCAAACAGCCAACCTCTGGCTTTGTTTGACCCTCGTATTATTTATTCTTTCCAGTAGATCTCTGAACACAGGATGAACATACACTCTCTCACACAAACACACACTTCAGCCAGAAACAGCATAAAAAAAAAGACAGAGCTTCCATCTGCTAATGAACTCAAAAATAAAAACAACCCCCCTCCCTCCTCTCCACTTTTAAGAGTAAACATGCAGTGTCACTCGAGTAGATTATTATATATTATTGTTAACATTACTCGACCACCTCACTGAGTGAAATCTATCATTTGCTGGCAATAGTTAGCCACCTAGTGGTCGAACCCTCTTATAACATCAAGTATTGACGACAGGGACATTTTATTACAACTTCGGAAGTTTTTGGCTATATGACACCTTGTCATCAATGAACAAACAGCTTGAACAAACATAGTTTAGTAGATATTCAACAAACTATTAAGTCTACAGACTCAACTGGGGGGTAAGATAAGAGTTTATCACACCAGAAACACATTATCACTCCTAAATCAGACAGTACAATATGCTTTTTTAACCATATTGCATGATTTATTTTCTGAATAATAAACCTAAAGATCCATAATAACAATACCAATTTCCCTGTGAAACTGATTACCCATAGTAATACAGTACCACCATCATCGTGATAGATGAATGATGTTATAGTGTGTTGTTATGCCTTCTAAAGACTTCACGTCACCATCTTCCCTTCACTGGATTCCTCCTCTGATGCATTGTTCTTCACACTTCAGTTGTCCAAAAGGGAGCGCTGTAGAGCCTCCTGGATCATTGTGTGCTCATCTGTGGAGTAATCCTGCAACGACATGGACGTAAAGAGACAAGGAAACAGACTGAACACTCTAAACTCCGGTGGATTTATGGAGGACTATGGTTAACTGCTCCTCAGATCTCTGCAGGGTAAATCCAGACAGCTAGCTAAACTAGATCTGTCCAATCTCAGATTTCTGTTGCACGACTTAAAAAAACTTTTGAAAGTACACACGTTCCACCAAAACAAGTTCCTTCCCGAGGCTATTCTGCAACCGCACTGGGGCTCCGTGCAGCGCTTAGTGCCGCCCATGACGATTGTGATTGGTTTAAAGAAATGCCAATAAACCAGAGCACGTTTTTCTCCCGTTCCGCTCTGTGGAGTAGCCCAGTGTTTTTCAACCTTTTTTGAGCCACGGCACATTTTTTACATAAAAAAAAAATCCCACGGCACACCACCAACCAAAAATGTTACAAAATGACACATTGTAGCCTAATAAGATCAGAATTTTAATTTTTCCTTTTTAAAAATGTATCCATCGCTGTTGCAGGCTTTAATCGATGATCTCGACCCTACTGCTTACATCCTGTCACTGCCAACTTTTGCGCGCATCCCGCGGTAATTATATTGTCTTAAATCAACAAGGTAATTATTGCCCTATACTGCCACCTACTGACACAGAATAGTATTTAATTTCTCTGCCAGTCATCACATTGCAGGCACAGATGCGCAACAATGGCAAATTATTTGCAGTAACTCAATAAAAACATTTTGTTGGACCAATTAAGTAAAATTGGATAATTTCCCACGGCACAGTGGTTGAAAATCACTGGACTAGCCAGACCCTCCTCCTCCGCAGCGCTGTAGAGGAAGGTCTGGCAAAGCGAGACTAACTAAACATTAACATCACAAAAAAGAAACTACAGATACCGTTTAGGGCCTCAACTTACAACAAAAGTATCATAGGAGAATGTGTGTCTGATCTTCAGGTGCTGGAAAAAGTCAGCACTCCTGTAGTTCGGGTCCCCCCAGGGCATTGAGGCACAGATGGGACACACCTGGACAGACACAAAGTGAAAGTAATGCATCTATGACCAAATTAACCCTAGCTAAATCCAATGGGTGGAACCTTATTTTTGAAAGAGCGACTCTTGGGGTCACTGTGTAGTGTAGATTTCCTACCACTTGTCTTGTATCACGAGCATGCTGGGAAGTGCAATGTTCGACCAGGCCATCCTGATCGAGGTTCTGGCAGTTGCAGTATGGGCAGGTGAATGTGAAGCGATTTGGTACTGGACTGTGGAAAAGAAACAAACAATAAAATGTGTTAAACTAACAATTCTGTATTTAAACATAGAGAAGAGATTGGTTTCTCTTTTTTTATCAATTTAAGGGTCCCCACACTGTACAGTGCGGGTATGAAGCCCGACAGCCAGCACGTGTTGTTGTTGGTAGTTCTCCTCCGCTTCTGCTATCTATTTTGCAAGAACACTGTAGCTGCATCCGAAACTTAGCGCGGCCCAATTGTGATTGGTTTAAAGAAATAAAACAACCCAGAGCGTTTTTCCCCTATACCAGAATGTTAACTCATGCAGCCAGACCATACTTCAGCGCTGACACACACTGTGGAGATAGGTCTGGCAACACAAGACTAAACATTAAGTAAAGAAAACATCAAAAATAAGTTAAATTTCTATTCTTGCACACAATATATAAATTCAAGCACTTTTAATGATCTACTCATGTCTATTTTCCAAAACGTCCAAGGTCTTGATTTTTACCCAACTTTTCAAAGATAGCAATATAATATTGATATCATGATATGAGAGAAGACATCATCTGAAAATTTAGCCTGAAGGCCACTGATTAGTCCTCATATCCACATGACTGTTTCTCAGACTTTTCTTATTTATAATTATCTCACAGTCATTACAACAAGTTAACATTATGGTCACAATATTAAAAGCAATTCCACGTCTTACAACCTGGGTCTTGCTGTAGTTTTAGCCAATTTAACTTCAGATAATTGTAACAGTCAAGGAAATCATCCCCCATCACCGTACATGCAAGTGTGTGCACCCCAATGGATTCTTTCATCGATGAAGTGAAAACAAAATGGCAAAAGGTACAGTCTGATTATCAGGCTAAGGAAACACAAGCACTTGACAGAACACAGGCCAATCTTCGAACAACTCCAAAATGTTATAATGACCTGGTGGTTATAATGGACTGTCTTTTGCATGGCAAAGCTACTTTCCTATGTGTTCACCCTGCAGGTTGATTGTTCTGTTTACAACGGGATGTGGGATATGCTAAGACGACTGGCAAGTCAAACCTAATCACAAGTCATGCAGATGGTTTAAATGGTACAAAGAACCAGTTTAAGGCTGGATTGTGATGGCAGTGAGAACATTCAGCTGTCCTATACATATTCTGGATAAAGATGCAACAGTAAGAATTTTGCGACACTACATATATCAGTGATTGCACAAAATCTCTCTTTCACACTATAGTTTAAACTATTGAGTGTTTATTATGTAGGTAACATGTATGTACTGTAGATTTGTATGTAGGTAATAGTGAATGAGTATGCAACTTCAGACAGTCCTTGTTTTTCTTATTGCTCTCTATTTCACCTGATGATGGCAGCCTGACTCTGGGCAGTGGTCCTCACTCCCTCCTCAATGTACTCCTGGTATTTTGAGCAGGCAGCTGTGTGGCTTCTCATCTGAGAAAGGCCAACCTGAATAGTGAGAAAACACATCAGTAACTGCTAGTGCATAACCAAAATTAGATCATTTGTTTCAAATTTCAACTCTGCTACTGTCTCAATATAAAGACTAAAGTTTAAGTTCAGAATCAGATTAAGTTTGTGCATATGTGTAGTTATGATTTGATTAATCGGGCCAATAATAACCATTTTGAGATAATTAGCATCAGACGATGTCTGCACTTACAAAACATCCTGCAGACACATCTGCAGGAAGCCTTGTCAGTGTAGCTGCTGTGAAACCAAGCAGCAACTTCAGTTTGTATAGAAGTCTATGAAAAAATTACCCTACTTCTCAATTGATTTATAACCTCAGTAAACATTTTCCTAACAAGTTTATGGCCTCAACCGTTAGTTTCAAGTCTTTTTCAATAGAGCATGATGTTCATTTTGTTGATTATGGCTCCATTTACTATAAAATAGATGATAAAGTAGGCTATGCTTTAGGGTGAGGCTACATGCCGACCTGTCAATCATGACAGAGCCTAGCAATGCTATCCATGGCCCTGTGTACATTAGAATAGCAGTGAACCTGTTTTGAGGGTGTTGTCCATGTTTTTATCTTAAACTTTGCCCCTCTCACTGTACGTTTTCACTTCGTCAAAGTTTTTTGGAACATTTTGGTCACCTAAAATATCTTGCTTAGCGTTCGGTAGCACCTTGCCATCCGAAGCGGGCTAGCTACCGCTAGCATTAGCTGGTAACTTATGGGAAAGTCTGCCAATTTTCTGTACCGCCGTACATGCATATAAACAGTGCCAGTATCCGGAGGTTGGTGTTTGACGACCGGCAAAACTCTGCTGAATGACTTGCGTCAGAAGGGTTGAAAATCAGCGACTTTCCCTCTTTAGTGCTTAGCGCCATTGAAACCATAGAGACACTGGCTTAGCTGCATCATCCTCCCCAGCTACGCCCTTTTCCCCCAAATATGGTCACTTCTGGCTCCAAAATACCAAGATGGCGACAGGCAAATTGCAAACTCCTGGTTTCAAAATGGCAGTCCAGAAACCAATGGTGACATCACTGATGTTAAGTCCATTCATTTTACGATCTATGTGTGATACAAAGTTAGCGCTCCCCCTTTTGTCAATTACGCCATTCTCCGGGCAGACGTCAGGTGCTGTGAAAACAGTTGGAAACGTGGCAATGCTGTATGTAACGTTACCAGAGAGAAAATGGTAAGACTTATATTCCTAGCTTTTAAAGCTCAATATATTTAACTGGTCACTCAACATAATGTTTATTGTCTGTATGATTTCATTTCGGTCTTGGCAATGCCAATAATGGTAGTTGCGAATAACCTTAGTTGGGAATTGTAATATTAGCAAGCCTTCAACTAGCTAAACTAGCTTACAGGGCTAGAAAAACTAATGTACGGGCGTCCCCAGCCCCCGCTCCTACTCCCGTTAACTAAAACATTGATCAGATTTGTCATTTGAGATGGTTGTAGGCTGGTCAGCAAGTGTAACTGTAAAGCCTTTTGATTAATCAGCAAAACACATATATGCAGCGACCGGATGAAGATCTGCATTCACACAAAATCCGTCAATGTGGTACCTTCCCACAGGGTTGTGGGGGAAGATGTGTTTATTTGTACTTAAAACGTAACTGCTGCGAAACCATCAGAAAATAATGTTTTATTTCTCCGATTCATGGCTTTGTTCTTGGCTCCCTCTCTTGGTTCACTCTCTAGTTGCTCAACTACCGCTGCTTTCAGTCAACCTTGAACACTATGTTTCCAAACACCAATTGACAATTGCTGCTTAGTGTACCTTTAAGCAGACAATAACATAATTTTGTGTCTCATATGTTATTGTTGTATTTTATCGGCTGTAAAAACAACAACAACAACAACAACAACATGATATTGGTATTATATATTGGCCGGCCACTAGTCGCCCTGCTTTCTAAATATCGTCATCGGCCATTGAAGTCGTCAGTCGTCCACTAGGTAGGATACTGTAGTGATATGTTCCGTTTAAACCCTTGCATGTTCCCAAATCCAATAAAAAACAAACCAGCAGATGCCATATATGCCTTATGTTATTATTCTTTTCACAGTGTCATAAAACATACCTGTGTTCCACATCCCTTGCAAGCAGCCACAGATGATTGGATGACAGTCTCAAGATCAGTAGCTTTAGTCCAGTGGCCCAGCCCTGCCCGACATACAGCACAAACAGGTTTCTGTGGACGCAAGCACTCCTGCAAACAACTCTGGCAGAACCTGACAAGAGATGGATGAAGAAATGTAATGATGAACAAGGGAAACATCATACTGAAACTGTGATCAATTTTAATTTGGCATCTTGTGACCAGAAGGAAAAAGCCATTTACAAGTATTCCTGCTATTTATAAGCCGCCATTAAAGTAAAATACAAAAAAACAAAGAGATGCGGTCATTTACTGGAAGATCCTGTAAAGCTCCTAACTAGAGAGTCCTGTAAATCCTATGGAAAGTCCCCACCTCAAGAGGGCGCAGGGACTTGTAGTCCTTTAAAGTGGTGTCTTGAGTCCAAGCAATAGATATCTAAACTACAACTCCCAGATGATGCCGCCTCTTTGATGTAAACAAAACTGAAACTGATTTAGCAAGGTGGAATTGTTTTTTACCAAATATCCAAGTGAGCTAAATAGAATAACAGGGTCACAACAAACACACACACACACACACACACACATGCATCGTCGAATTTTTGCGACTCTGGTGGCACGACATGTTTTAAAACAAGCCTTTCCCCCTATTATGTTTGCCTCTAACCAATGCATCGCTGGTGGTAGAGGTGGGTTGAGGGGAGGGCGATCGAAAACAAAGGCAAAAGACTCACGTATGGCCGCATTGTGTTGTTACTGGACTGTCGAAAATTTCGAGACAAACTGGACAGACGAATTCTGACACGTCGTTGCTCCCGTCAGAGACGTTTTTCTTGTGCTGTGCTGCACTAAACCCTCCGAGCATCGCCATTTCTTTTCTTCACTGAGTCAGCCCCCCCCACCTCTTGTTCCTGTTCGACGTCATCAGGTTCTGGTTCTTTTTTTAAACGCGAGGGCGGAGTTATTGCTGAAAGTACAACAGATGATATAATTTTCAAGTTATTGTATAAAAACGGTGGACCACCATTTAACTGTAAAGTATTAGTGACAATACAACCATCGTTTCAAATAGACAAATAAGTTAGGGCTGCATATAACATTAATAATATGTTTTCTCGAATAATCCACTAAATGTATAGATACATACATATACATACATACATATATATATATATATATATATATATATATATATATATATATATATACATACATACATACATACATACATACATATATACATACATATAATATAATAATAAGTTAGGGCTGCATATAACAATAATAATATGTTTTCTCGAATAATCCACTAAATGTATAGATATATACATATACATACATATATATATATATATATATATATATATATATATATATATATATATATATATATATACATACATACATACATACATACATACATACATACATACATATATACATACATATATGTATATATATATATATACATACATATATATATATATATACACGATATAGTGTGACAGTCCAAAAACCAAAAATATTAACAAATATTAACAATATAACGTTACACCCTGTTTTATACAGTCTATAGGCCTACACCATAGAAAGGCAGCAATCCTCACATTGGAAAAGCTGGAACCATAGAAATAAAATCCATCCAACCTTATTTGGAACCACATGGTGGAACTGGAGAATGACACTGCGACTAATTACTTCATTTTCTCATAACAGTACAATGTATATTAAACGTTTTATTAAAAGTATCATAATGACTTGGGACATATTAAAAGGGAAGGTTAACATAAATCCAAAATAAATGTGGTTAAAGTAAGTTTGGAAGTTATTTGTAAATTGTAGAAATTGTAGCTGAAGACAAATAGTTTCTATGTGAACACACGTACCGCTGAATGAACTACAACTGCACACGTGAGCTCATATTTTTGTTTTCCGAAAAATATTGTACACACTGAACAATGGTGGTGATGAAGTCCGGCGGGCTTCGCGCACCCTCCTCCTCCTTCTCTCAAACAGCACGTGGGCCCCCGCTGATGAACTGTCAGAACTGTGCGCATGCGTGTTATGATGATGGGAATTTCCAACAGCTGAGTCTATGCTGAGGAGGCGTAGCTAGCCATGGCTAGCACTTGTTAAAGGTAAGATGTGCTGCTAGTGGTATTGAGAAAACGGTGTGGTCTCTAAGCTGAATCAGAATTAGACTTGGTCGTTCAAGAGTCATGCCACTATGACGGTATAACGTTATGTTTACAAAATTTGCCAAAGATGTCTATCTAGCGATGGACCGCCCTGCTAGCCAAAGCAATTGTTAGCTAGCCAGCTGCGCTGAAATGGGCGTTCACTGCTTAGCCGATACTCAGGTGTGGGCCCGTGACAGGATCGGGTTCTGTGGGTTTGAGATTAATGAAGACTTAATGTATACGCTGTCCTACGGGCGTCTATCATATTATTAACATCGGTCATGAGGGAGCGATTCTGTTGCAGTTAATGCGCAATATTAATGCACGGTGATGTTGTTAGCTAACGTTAAGGCATGTTGCTCGCTAGCTCGCTAAACGGATGCTCACTCGGTTGGTGTGTGAGGTAACTGGAATAGCTGGTCAACTTGCCTGGGAACGAGGAGCAGAAACACTCAGCTGATGTGGTTCAAGCTTCAAGCTTACAACCATCCATATTCTCACATCCGTATAAATATTGCGTTCTTAATTTGAGCTAACTAAAGCTAAAGCTAAGTGCAGGCTACCATGGTTTACACGCATGTTGTACCCATAGGTTTTACTGCTGGCTCACATATTCACTTGCGCAAGAATAAGGGATATGTCTGTCAACCGTGAGTCCCAATCCTGGTTATGTACACTGTTATTCCTCTAGTGTTTTTCTTGGTTGCGTATATCTTGATAATCAGTCAAACCTATTAGCTGTACGAGCGACCTAAAAATAGCCCACACGATGAACCCATCAGAGAACACACTGTTTTTCAAAATAGTGATGTCTACACACCCTCTTTCTTGTTTGAGTCATTGCAGATTTAAAGAATACTCTTGTTAATGATCGTTGCAAATGCATTTTCTTTTGGACTGAATTAACACTACTGAGTAAGTAGAATATATTTGGCCCAAGTTTCCTTCTACTGTATTTTTGTGCGTGTCAGAATGCGAGATTTCCATTTTCACAAAGCTCTCCTATGTCATTACAGCTTGGAGACGGCTCAGAAGAATCACATAATCGTGAATGTGTCTTCATGATGAGTGACCTTGAACTCTGCACATGTTGAAACCAAGGAATGGGATAGATACAACTCTGCATTAACAGAGCATGAAGCAAACGCTCCTCCTGTTCGTCTGAAAACAAGTCAGGCTTTGAGCCAGTACCAAAGATGCCCATAAGAAGGCATCCCTACAGGCTGCAGCCTAGCTACGCCAACTGAAAGCTCCATGCAACTGCATATAATGTTTAAAGGATGCACTGCTGATTGGATGCAGAATCTCATTCTTCTTCCACCTCTCCAAAACATTAACGTTGAGTCTGTGCCAGCGTTTACAGTGAATTATGGTGACCAAAAATGGTGCTTGAATGTGGCATCCTGGTGCAGAGTATGCTAAAAGGGGTGAGGCTCTTTCAGAAAAGTGTAACAGCCGACTGATAGTCTGCTGCCGATAATGGATGCCAAGTTGAAAGAGGACCTGTTTCGAAGGTATGTGACAGCACTGGAGAGGCGTCTGGAGGATGGAGGGGAATACACAGGGACAGGAACAACACCAGAGGAGGACAGAGGGAGACACAAGGACAGTGAGGCACTACTCTCCACAGCTACAGCTCTGCTAGGGGCCTACCAGCCTGATCCGGGACAACGTTTCCGGATGGTGCGTTTTTATGAAGTGGTGGAAAATGCTCTCCGCTGCCAGAGAGGCGGCAACATCAAGAGCCTGGAGAGAGCCTTCCACACATTGGAAACCATCTGCACCAACCTCTTGCTCTATCCCTGGAAGAAGGAGTTCAGATGTATAAAGGTGAGTTGGGTTTATTGTTAAGGTTGTCACTTACTTGAAGCTGTGTTTAAAGCTGAAAACAAATACTTTGTTATTAAAATGTTGGTTATAACAGCAATACTCATCAGCTTTGAATATCACTTCCCTCACGGAGTGTGAATTCACCATATAGATTTCCCAATCTCTGTATTAAGTTTCAGAAACACTATCCAAGTGAACACCTGAAAAATACAGCCACTTGCAAAATAAATGTATTTGTTTATCTAATTTAATTTGTAGAAGTTTGGAGTGCAACTTTTAGATTTGAATAAGACAAGTGGCATATGCACAGGCAGAAAGAGATACAGGTTATCTGGTCACAAATATTGCACTGATCTTTGAGCAACGGTATACAGAGGCTTTTCTTTTAAATATGTCAGCTCTTTGACTCCATAATTGATCCGATACCTAGTAACTGCTAGAAAGAATACAGTGACCTAAGGTTACCCAACATTAGCAACTGACTTACTAACAACAACAACATACATCCTATAGTATATAATACTACATAATATAGTACATAATATAGTTAACATACAAATACTCCTTATAATTGTTGTCTAATTTAGTTTTCTAGGGTATTTATTGCCTAATCATAACACCATACTGTGTTTATATGTAAACCAAAATTTGAAACACCGGATTGGAATCCGCAAATAGTCCTGTTTTTTTAACACTTTATTTCTGTACATCTGTGCGTGAGGTAATGTTTTCTAATGCTGTTGTAAACACAGTAGCCAAACCAAACTATACTTTGAATTATATGATATCAGAGGAGTAGCGTGTAGATTTGAGCTTTTATCGTGTCAAGCCGTTTGAATTGACTGACAGCATTGCTAATTAACCCATTTCTCTTTTTAGACCTTCACTGGCCCATATGTGTACCATCTGCAGTCTGCCATTTGTGATGCTGAACTCCGAACTCTTATGCGCACCATTGGCTATGCCTGTGACCATGATTCGCAGTTCCATTTGCAGGAGCACCCAGGAGGCACAAATCATCTCCGGCAGTTGGCGTTTGAGCTCTTCCTGGCCCAGGCAGAGTGTCGTCTTCTGAGAGAAGTAGTGGCTCTGGCCCGTGGTTCGGCTTCAGAGCTGGAGGCCCTGGAACTCCGAAGAGGCTGCAGGGATGATGCAGCTGGCTGTGCTGAGGCGCTCCGCAGACGCGACAGCCTTGGGGCAGATATGGCTCGGCTGTCTGTGCGGCCGTTAGATATAGAGAGGCCTCATGCCCACCACCTGAGGCGAGGTAGCCGACCGTCTAAGTCTGTGGATGTTACAGATGGGGCTGGTCACTGGCACGCAGCAGTTAGCAAGCCTGTCTTGAAGGCCTCATTGAGTCTGAGGAAGGAGCCTCTGTTTGTGGATGCGGAGGAGGATATGAAGGATGAGATCATCAGGCCCAGTACCTCAGCATCTCTGTTCTCTGTGGCAGCTCCGCCTTCCTATAGCCCTATTGCGGATTTCTTTCCAATTCAGTCGCCTCCCCTGGCCGATGCTTACACATCCTACCACCTGTCTTCTTTGGATGAGATTGACTTGTACACAGAGAGGGGTGTTGGGACAGGAGGAAGGCAGACCCCCTCGCGACCTCCATCCAGAGAGCCTCGGGATGTAAGGGATGGGTGGCTACTCAAACCTCATGGTAGTGTGAAGTGTCAGGGCTGTGGGCTTGGCTGCTCCTCTATGGCCTCCTGCCAGAGATGTGACATGATCCTCTGTTCTGCCTGTCATGATGTGGACCCCTCCCCTTGTTGCGGCCTCCAGGACTACCACCCAAAATCCCCACGACCCCTCGATGGATACATTCCTGTTAAGGAAAAGCTCTCAGTCTACTCTAACACTCACTCCCACTCCCATCTCCATCCGCACCCCCTCACACTGACCCACTCACACTCTCACCCCCACCCCCACCCCCAGATGGTGGAGAAACCCCTCATGTCCACAAAGCTGTTTGCAAGCAAGTCTATTGCCTTGACCACCCCAAAGGGAGGCAGCACTGAGCGAATAAGCATGGGGGGATCGCGATGCGGGTTTTGCAACAAGCCAGGGGCATCCCACACCTGTGTGAACTGCTCTAAGGTGTCATGTGACTCATGCATGGGCTTGTATGCAAAAGATATTTGCACGCGAAAAAATCCCCAACACAGCTTTGTGCCCAACCATCAGCTCAACTTCAAATCTGGCACCATATCTCACCTGGTGTACCGATGAATCAGGCATGGATCAAAATATTTGTTTCTCCCTTCTATTCCCCTCCCTTAACCTGCTGCATAGTCTTGCACTATTGCTTTAGCTCTGTTCCGGTTTAAATAACTCATTCACTATCTTCCCCTTAACTGATGGTCTTTTGGCCCTATGGAACCCTCTCTTGAACTTTGTACATTTTCTCTTACAGTCAGTAGGGCCCTGGAATGCACTTGCCACAGAGAGCAATATCGTCTGTCCATCTCTCTGCCTTGTACAAGTTCAGGCCTTTTATCTATTTCTTCTTCTTTTTACCTTGCTACCTGCTCTTGAGTAGTCATGTGATGTTGTAGCGCTTCCCCAATTCCTTAAATTTTGTCCTCCTCAAAAGGGAAACTGAAGAAGATAGTTTAATTCCTTCTCATTTTGAATGAATTATGTCCAAATGAACATATATACTTTGCCTAACTTCTCAGCTAAAAATTCCTCTAATATATAAATATATATATATATATATATATACAGTATATATATGTGTGTGTGTGTGTGTGTGTGTGTGTGTGAGAGAGAGAGTGAGTGAGTGTGTGTATGTATGTAGAAAAGACCTCTGAGCTTGCATACTGACACAGGAGATCTTTTTAAACTTGAAAAATAGTAGGAGAAAACATAACACTGGAAGTCAATTAGTCAATAGTATATATTTTTAATCTCTATTCTCTAGAACAATGTGAGACTGTTAAATGGGCATGAGGTCTGGCATTGGGAGTTTTGGGGTATAAACTTATGTCCGCGGGCTCGGGTGGATGATATCTCAAAGGGACATATTGAGACAATGGTTAGATGCCATATATTCTATTTAAAAGATTATGCCTTGTAAATTAACCCTCAATTGTTTCTGGTGATATGACTGAGGTTTAAATGCTGCTGTTGACTTGAAGATGTGTGGCGTTGACTTCTTTCTGGTAAATAGCCTGTTGAGTTGTGTCAGTTCCAAGCACCCCATTCCCTTTCATTACACTCCTTAAGCCCCCATGGTCCATGATGTTGAAGTGCACCCTTACCAGATCAGTCATTCCCTGTCAGTCACAGAAAGTCTCAAGCTGGGCCACAAATCAAGTGATTACGGTTTTTTGACAGTGTGTGAGCCTATTGATTGGTTTTAGACAGTATGAAAGTGTATACTCTGACACGGTTTCTGTCTACCTCAAATGGCTTCAGCTTATACACCCTGTTTGACATTGTGGTTTCAAACTAGCCCGACTGGTGTTTTAGCTGAATAGAAAACATATTTTACTATCAGCCTATTTAGTCACTTTTAAAGGTTAGCAGAGGTTATTTATCTTGTGAGATAATCCTTGGCTTTTTCATCTGAATGACATAGCACAAGGTTTTCTGTCTTGCAGCCGTTTACAGTTTCTGTATGGAGTGGACATAAAAACATGAACATTTGTAAATCATAATGCAATTCAATACAATAGCCCTGCAACTTGTGAAGCTTTAACTGTTATGGTTGCTTGAAATGGTCAGAGAGGTGCTATTTAGTTTATTGGTCACTTTTGAGCCTGTATTTTGTGAAAGTGCATTGAAATGCATTGCACTATAAGTTTTCTCTGTTTTTTTTTCCCATGGACAAAAGACAGAAACCACTTATAATATGTTGCAATTCAAGACAACACCACAACAGACTGAGGACTCAAAAATTACTTTAGAGTTGAATCTACGCCTCTCTGACACGAGTTAATACCATTTAACATTTTAGCTTTGCAAAGGTAGTATTTATCACATGACTATTGCACTAAATTATAACAGGGATTCATGTTGCTGTGTCTACCCTCTTGTACAGCACAGCAATTGCCAATGTGTAGTGTTATTTTTCATATTTTAAGACCCCGAAAGCCCTCTCTAAGCCCCTTGTTTTAGGTAAATTTGGTGCATGAGGTTAGCAGGCGTTTCCTCAAGCAAGCCACTGCCGTTTGCTGTGGACATTTCATTAAACTCTTTTATTAATATACTTCAAAGGGGTGGGGTCATCATGGGTGAATAAACTCTGCTAACATGTTAACTGAGTGTCTTAAATTTGGAAGGTATCTTTAGTGGTTAGGCTTTGGTTCTATATTGGGATAATTCATGCTGTATTTTGAAGCTGAGAGTCACCAAGGGCTAATTTTAAATCACATTTCATTCAAAAAAAGTCTGAGTCTGGGTTATTTTGACAGACCGTTTAGGCCACCGTAGCCTTAATGTTCTGTCAGGAATAACCTCTAAATGCCTTAAGCTCATTCAGCTGTCTTATCGAGTATTTTAAGTTTCCACTGTTGTCATTGACATGGTTTTGTGTTTTACCAGCCGACATGAACTAAATGCACAGCTAGATCTATGACCGCTAAGGAAGGAAATCGGAGTAATTCAAAAACACACAAGTATGGATTACTTAAAACGCAGTGTCTTAAGACGAAGCATATTGAACCATGCATATTAACAGAATTATGCAGCAATTCACACTTTGTGTATGCACACACACACACACACACACACACACACACACATACATACACACATACATACATACATACATACATACATACATACACACACATACACACACATACACACACACACAACGTGCTTGCTGGGGTTAATGTCTGTTTTCAGAGATATTACCTGAACACATGGTTGGTTACAGGGAGTGATGTTATACTTCTGTTCATTTCTTTCCTTTTTAAAATGGAGTTCTGTGTCTTCGTAATGTTAACAACATGAAAAAGGGATCTTTTGATACCGTTTGGATCTACCTTAAGGGTTCTTTTGAGAGATGTTTTTGGGTCAAGGTTAGCTAACTTGGGTATCACAAAAATCTTGAGTGACCTTAGGGGAGGTGTGCAATTGCTTTCTTTTCATCTTATGAAGCCTTTCTAAATAGTTTGAATATTTATCATATATATATATATATATATATATTTCAATTGCACGTCTTGTTTATCGCAAATCATACCAGCAACAAAGACGAGTTTTAGAAGTATCGAGCCAGGTTGCAAGAGTGATCATATTGCCAAATGAAGAACAAATATCTTATTGGAGTCGAAAACGAAATCCTGTTGCGTCCCCGGATGTACAGTTCATGTAAGATAAATCTGTGGTTTTGCTAAAGTTTAGCCTTGTGTCCGTAGATTTGGGCCTTTTTAAGAAGCCTAGAAAGAGAATCATCAACATAGATACCTACTCGCACACCATGGAACGTGGATTTTTACTCTGATCAGTGGACTGATAATTTGTGTAGGTCACTACAAAGGGCTAAACAGTCTTCAGGGCTGCTGCTAAGTTTGTGGGCACTGTTTTAATCTTTTAGTGAACAACCGCCTTGTCATAAAGTAGGTGAATATCTAATGTGGAGCTGACTTTACATTCATCAGTGGATGTGAATTACTGATGTTGGAAAAAACAAAGAGCTATTTTTTTTTTTTTGTGTCATGGAATACATTGAGCCATTTGAACATGATTGGTTTAACCCACACCGGACACACTCAAGTCATTGTGGAAGTCAATACTCCCTTTACCTCTTTGTGTGGTTATCTTACTGATGTTAACAGTGGTGGTGTAGTTAGGCAGCCCCTTTACCGTTCCCTATTTCCCCCAACCCGTTCTTGGCATGCTCTGTACAAGGCCCAAACCCATACTTCTTCTCCCTTGACCCTCACCCACTGTCCCTTCCCACCCCTTCCACCTTGGCAAGGAGGATCACTGCACAATATCTATATGAAGGGGTATGGACCTTACGATCAATATGTGGGCATACATTGGGGTGGAAAGGGAAAATAGCCAAAATTGTTAATCAGTGAAAAAATATATATATATTGAAACGTAAATGAGATTTTATAAAATAATTTAAAGAATAAAATTCTGGAGAAAAAAAAATTGCCTCGAGTTTTTGGGTGATTGAAACTTGGTATGTAGCATTATTTAACTGTTGAATGCAATGTGTGCACAGTCAGTGTTTTTGAACCACTATGGGTAATTCTTTTTATTTTTTTTTACTTTCTACAGGTTTACACATTCATGTTTCCCAACAATATGATAATTTAGAACTGTAATCCATCTAATATCTCCACTGAGGGTTCACACAGCTGTTGTGTCTGACGCACTGAGCTAGTGAAGAGGATTTACATCCACTTTTGTATTTAACTTAACATTTTGTATTTAACAAAGTGAACATATAGATATGTTCACTTTGTCTGTTATCAACTGATGTGTTTGTATCTCCCTTCTAACTCAAACTGTGGACAATTGTACTAGCACGTTTTGAGTTTCCAGGCTGCCCAGTTCTGCATTGGTCTGCTTTTTTCCTATATGACCAGTAGATGGTGATAAATACCCATACATGGAGAGACAGGCTGCATGAAATACACTAATCTTTTTGAATAAATACTTCCTTTTCAACTTAAAATATATTGTTCTATACATTGAATAACTATATCCAAGTCCTTAGTTGGGTCTAAATTAGTATTTCAATATGAATTATTTTTTATTAGCAGCAGTGTGGGTTTGCTGTAAAATCATTGTTGAATGACTTTTTTGCCATTGTTGTTCTTATCTGAGATTAACATGAACATCTCAAAAAAGGCTACAGCGTGAAAAGACAAACTGGATGCAGCCCCTTTCCTCTGTATGTCATGCCCCTCTGTTTTAGACATTGGCTGACTGTTGCATGACATAGCGTAGTAAAATAGTCTAGGGTCAAAGAAAAACTATGCTCAAGCCAAGAAGGAGATGAAAGTGCAAATGCAATACTGTATTTCTGTATAGCAGAATACAATTTAAGATTAGCCAAGTCCGCTATTTTGCATGTGTATTTGCTATTCTATGAGTAGACAAGATGTCTCAACATTACATGCTGCAACAAAACTGTTAAGAGAGAGGTTGTGTGTTAAGTTTTTGAATGGTTATCTCTATTATGAAGAAACTAAACAGCACTTGCATAGAGAGAGAAAACCTATAGCTTGAGTGACATGGAACAATATGTGAGGAAATTATTGAAGGGGTTAATACAGGACAATGGTGAGACCACGTGAGCAGGATTTAAAATGACCACCTGAGAAAACAATAATGGTAACTTCCTGAGATGAAACGAAGTGAGTTTTCTTCTGATGCTGCCTTTCCTTAAATTTGTGACTTGTGATGTCTATGATGATATGACTCGCTGTTCCCAAATTAAGTAGGATTCCTTATTTGCACCGATTGAAGCTAAGGTGGAATTGCTTTTTATATTAATAACTCTACACGACAAACCTCATTAAGCTGTTACCTCAGATCCGCATGGCATGCTTCATTAACTATGAGTTATAAAGAGTAATATTTTTAAATGGACACCTGCTTACGGTCGGATAAACTCGCATATGCTTGTTTTGGCTCACTGTGCTTTAACAAATGACATCTGGAGCCTAAATAAGCTTCCATGTTGTGTACATTAACTGCATAAGTGTCTGGACCTGCGCCTAGCTCCAACAAACTCATGTAAGATATGATATAGCTGTAACTGAGATTATCCACAAAAGGGGAATTAGCAAAGATGGACATCAGCGGGAACTCTGCAGTGTCCAAAATGCTAAGTGCCAGTCCCTGCACTATCCTCTCCTCTGGGACACAACTATGCTGACTAACAGCCTTTATCGGCCTTGAGGGAGCCCGAGACATACTGAGTAACACACATTACTGTTCAGCAGAGAGAAAGGTAATGACTGATGGCACACTGCTTAGCCTTTGAATAAATCCAGCAGCAGCACTAGCACCATTTTAGTTAATGGTTTCATTGAAGAGAAACTGCCAGAGAAACTGTTACAGCACAGGCATTTAGATAACCGTTCATCTGAACAGTTAACATCTTACTTATGTAGGAGTATTTGCATGTTTATTTTCACAGCACAGAATGCATTAAGAAATATATTGTGCATGTGCTCTATTCTCCATTGCATTAGGTCACGGTTTTCCTGTATCTGCCTCCAATTTATTACCATTTTTCCCATTTTCATAGTTACATTCTACCATAACTGCTGGAGAAAATGGACCGAGAAATGTGCATCTTGTGGTTCCAGCAGCAGAAACGTCCACGGTTTGCATCCAACAGCAGCTGATCATTAGCCAAGGGAGGTGAGCACATATTTGAATGGACTACATTTAGAATCTGAAAGCATGTCACTCCTAATCAGGGTAATGACATACACATGACACTACGATTGTGTTCCACCCGCATACCATGGCATGTTACCTATCGCTGCACCTACACCCAGTATAATTCATACATTGATGCATTTACACCTACACACATGCATTTGTGTCAATGAGGTCAACGTTACCTTGACAACCACTTGTTATAGAAGCTAGCCATAAAACCTGTGTTATGGGATGAGTTATTCCCTCTGTTAGAGTTGGTGCGTGTTCAGTGAGCATCAACAAATACATGACTGTACACACACACACACACACACACACACTGTATGCATGCAAAGGCTAGCACTTAACTGCCTATTATCAGTGCTTACTCTTGCTCTTGTCTTCTCAAGGAAATATTATAATAGAGGTCTTTTTTCCAGTCTCAGAAATATTTTACTACACACAATACGTAATTGCCTGCAGCTAATGTGTGTTTTGTGATTTATAATTCTAGGTGTTATCACCTCCCATTGCCATTACAAAGCCTCAATTCATCACTGCTGATGAAGATTGAGATTGACTGATAGTGACTGATAGTGATAAATGCTGCTACGTTGTAAGTAAAATAACTTGCATAACTTTACACTTTACTTACACTTAACATTCTGCTAGATAGTATTTCCTGCTAGATACTATTTCATTGTCTTAATGCCAACCACACACAAACTTGACAGTGGAAGCAGCTTATTGCTTTATGTTTGCCTTTACTGTATCTCATTGTCTTGATTTGAAAATGAACATAACAGTCCTAACACTAACTAGTCATACATTTTACATCTGACACATTTAATACACAATTACATTCAGTGGACTCTAAATTACATTTATAAGAGAGAGAGAGAGAGAGAGAGAGAGAGAGACACAGACAAAACAAGCATGTCACAGTTAAAGGGTAACTTTGTTTTTTTGACTGTTTTTGTGTCTAAGTGACTGTTGGGAACAAAAGTAGTTTTATTTCTGGCTTTTCTTCTGCTGTATTTCTGTGGATAAATAGGGAAACAATATGTTTTACAACCTAAAACTGTTTTAGAATATGTTGAGTGATCAGTGAGTGATTATAAGACACTGACCTGCTGTATGCCATGTTAAGGAGGCATACAACTCCTTAACCCTCCCTTCCCTAGAAAAATCTGATCACAACCTAATCCAGTGCTCTGTAACTCACACGGAGAGGACGTTGATGATCTCACGGATTGCACAACTGGGTACAATCAATTTCTGTGTGGAAAATGTTGTTCCAACAGAGACTGCACACTGTTTTCGCAACCACAAACCCTGGGTCAACGGAGACATCAAGGTCCTCTTGAATGAGAAGAATAGGGCATTCAGAGGAGGGGCCAGGGAGAACGTAAAGGAGAGGATTCAGCAGGGCAAGGTTCAGGAGGAAGATAGAACAAAAACTCCAGCAGAACAAACCAAAAGATGTGTGGAGTGGCATGATGAGCATCACTGACTACAAGCAGACTGATTGTATTGCTAATTTTATCCCCCCCTTCCCCTTCTCTATCTCTAAAGGCATATGACTCTGTACATCTCTCCATAGTATTTGTGTTACATCTCTCACTCAACACAAAAAGGTATGGCTTATTGCTTTCAGCAACTAATTAAAAATAATCTTTATTTTTTAAGATCAAAACCAAGTAAAATTGCGTAGAAAAAAAAACCCATTTACATTGCAACAACTCTGCAGTTTAACCATTTATTTTTTACTTCCTTCCTTACGGGGGCGCTGGTACATAATCAGTAGCTGATTTGCATGTTTTTCCCATGTTTGCCTTACTGTAAACTGCGATGATCAGTGTCCTCTTGCAGCTGGAAACAGAACCACTCAGGTCACGGGGGACATAAAACCTGGGTTAAAACGATGCTTTAAACTAACTAAACAATATTTGGCAAAAACCTGTTAGAAGCAAAAAAACAATGCCCCTTAAAAATAAGAAAAGCTAATTTAATGCTGTTAAGACAGAAAAAAAACACGCACACAGACAACCTCACAGGCAGTCTCAGCCTTCGTTTTTCATCATTCTTGCTGAAACATTGATCTTCCTGCCTGTTTGACAGGCTGTGTGATCAGCTCATCGCTGTTCATTTGCTTCAGCACCGCACAGTTCACTGACAACCTCTAAGGAAGAGAAAAGGCAACATATTTTCAATATTAAAGTGCAGTGGATGTGTTTGGTGTCTGGAGGTGAAGCTGATTTGATTTTTAGATGTGGAGAAGAAAAATACATGTAATGGCATAATTAAACCTCTGCCCTTGTGTGAGAATATACAGTATATGTTATAGTGGTGGATGACAGTAAGATTTATATCTCAACGCATGTTCCCGTCCCCCTTGTCCTGAGCTTAATTAAGGGAATTAGCACCCATGTAAGGATGAAGAAGTCATGGAGCATGCATAGCTTGCCGTGCCATGTGGGCTGCCATCAAGAAAAGCATATGTACAATCACTATGGAATTCACACATAAAGAAGAGAAATGTTTTGTAATTGGTTATATAAGATGTATGTTATGTAAGTGCTAAGGGAGAGCATACATGCTATGTTAGTACTTCCCTCTGAGGACACACCAGAGTGGAAAGCCTTGAAGTGTTAAAGGATCGGTGTGTGAACACAAGAGTGAGTGTGGGCTTATGTGTGCCTGTGTGTTTAAGAACAAGGGAGAGAGAGAAAGTTGGGTTTTGAGGGTCTTCACAGATGAGGAGCAATGAGCATGTGGGGGACTGACGCTGATAAAATGAAGTGATGAGACAGATAATGGCTTTTTATACGTAGGTGTGACAATTTCCCTCTACTCCTCCTGTTTCTATGTAACCTTTTCTGATTTTGCAGTTTTCTATGTTTCATTCTTTTTGTTATATGATATGTTGTTTTATTCGTGGTTCCTGATGTAAAGCACTTTAGATACCTGCTGGTTGCTGTAAAGTGCTATATAAATACATGTTGATTAATTGATTGATTGATTGAGAAAAAGTGCAGTGATGCAGCAGAGAGGAAATGGATTTTGAGGAATATAATGGAAAATGAGAGGGAACTGAGAGAACTTGGAGGAGATGAAGATTAATGGAAGCAGTCAGCAGAAGAGCTAAGAGGGAGTAAGTGACGACAGACGTGTCGACAGAGAGTGAGACGAGGGGTGACAGCGCAAGAGGATAAGACGGGGAGAGGAGGAGAGTGACTGAGATATTGAGGGTCGGCAGGAAATAGTGTGGTCGGATGAGAATGGCAGAAAGGGAGGGTGAAGGAAAGATAGACCTTGTGGCCCATTGGACTTGTAGCTGAGTCATGGAGCATGAAAAAAGAGAAATAGCCTGGATCTCTTCATACCCCATGACACTGGGAGTACGATATTTGTGTCTTAAGCTTCTTCCACTTTATTGTGTTCCCTATACTTTTTAAATAATTAAAAATAATTGTAGCTTATATATTTTTAGGGCAAAAAAAAAAGTTAAATACAACAAAAGAAGTTAATGTTAAGTTTTGTTTGTTAACAACTGCCATTAAGGAGGATAAACTTACCTGAGTGCAGATTACTTGCTTACTAGTGACTTAAATTATGTAGAATTTGAATTGGAAACATTTGATAATGCTTTACTGGAAGAATTATGATCCCCCCTCTCACACTGGATTCAGGATGCATTGTATTCTATGAAGTGAGAAAGGATAAACTATTATTTGCGAGGAACAGCTGCTGAATTCGATCATATTTGGCTCCTATTTTTGCAACAGATGGAAAAGGTGTGCCTACATTTTAATAACAAAATATAACAAACTTTTTGTGATACAGCAGATTAATCTTTTAGATCTCATCTATATTTTAATTAAACCTTTTCATCAATGCAGATGGGACTGGGCAAACAGTCATGCAATTTTAAATTAGTTTGGAGTAGTTTTTTAGCTGTCTCAATTAACTATTCTTAAACTTGTTAACGTGTGCTTGCGCTAAACCATTATTGGCCCGTCAGTACAGAGGCAATCCTGTGTGACTGCCGGTCATGCTCAGTGAGTACTCTGCAGGTAAATCTGGTTTAATGAGGTGCAGGACTCATTCTGGACAAAGCCTCCAGGTGATTAGGAGGGAGGAGGCACCAGCACAAGCCCTTTCTCAACACAGAGTTTACAATATATATATATATATATATATATATATATATAAATAAAGAGAGAGAGAGAGAGAGAGAGAGAGAGAGAGAGAGAGAGAGAGAGAGAGAGAGAGAGAGAGAGAGAGAGAGAGAGAGAGAGAGAACAACAGGCCTTTTTTACAGCAGACATTTTGACTTGTCATATTATGAAAAGCACAGGTGTTACCAGTAACATCAACAATGGCTCCGTTCTATTCAAGTGTCCCATGTAAGTGATGGTGAGCCAGCATGCACACAGTACTTTCAGTGTTACTCACCAAAAGGCGCTATACCATTATAATAACCAGCTGCATTATGGTGCGATCTTTTTGTTACGACGGAGTTACGACCCGGAAGTTGCAAAAAGAACGCCCCCGAGGTCGTATTTACAACTCGTCAAGTCGTCTGAACTCAGAGGACCCCGAGCTCACTTTCAAAGGTGGCTACGTCGTGCATCACACGTAGTAAACATTGTGGTTTTCTACAGTTTTAAGCACTTTTGTCTTTGTTGTAACCAAATGAAGAAGTCGTACACATAGCACTGTATACTGCTACCTATAGGCATGTCGCTACAGTCTTATTAGGAGTTAAATACCGCCTGATTAGTTATTTTGTAGCTTGTGCAGCTGAGACGCTCGGTTGCTATATGACAACAACGGCTTTAAGCCGAGCCTTGAGCAGAAAGCAGAGCAGTAGCCTAACGTTAACGTTAATCAAAACGTAATTTTCATGCATCAAACTGTGAAATATAGTTGTGTAATATGTCAATAACTGGGTGAATAGAATCCTAAATGTTACTAAAAATTTTACAAAAATCCATCTTTTCTCCAACTCGTAGTATTGTGTGACAAAAAGAACGCAACAACCCACGGTAACTCGTTTTCCGACATGGATGTGATGTCACACTCGAGCTACTAGTTGCGATTACAAGACAAAAAGAACGCACCATTACTGTGTGGTTCGGGGGCTGCACCGCCTCCCAACTGCAATACCCAGCAGCGCACAGTGAACGTGGCTGGGAAGATCACTGGCACCTTACTCCCCTTCCTTCTGGACATTTATAACACCCGTCTAGCCTGCAAAGACTGTGTGAGGGACCCCTCCCATTCATCACGCAGCCTCTTCAGTCCCCTGCCATCTGGGAGAAGATACTGGAGCCTCCGAGCTGGCTCCTCCAGACTGGGAAACGGCTACATATGTCAGGACACTGAACTCTTTCCCCTCTGCCTCCAAAAAGTCTGGACTGTAACTGTAACCTACCCATCCCGCACAGCACCAGCCTTAAGAATTTTATTATTTCATACATATACATTAAAAACTAGCCACTTTAAACAGAACACTGCAAAAAAAACTGCTGCTAATTGTTAATCCTGAGGATGGCATATTACCTGCACATCTTTTCATTTCTATTTGCACGCTGTTCTATTTTGCACTATTAGTAATCATTACAGTTTTTAGTTTTGTTCTTGATGTCTGTATATTGTTATTGCAATTTGTTACTGAATACTACAATACCGTCATCAATGTTTCAAAATGTCCTCAAGATAGTTGTCATTTCAGTGAAAAGAATCTAAGGCTCCTGTTATTAGACAATACTCAGATTTGACCTACTAAGGACAGGTCGATGGACAAAAGAGCACATGCACACTACTATCCTGCTGATGATAAGTTTTTTTTGGAGAAGTATGCTGGTTTTGAGAAACCAAATGAAGAAGCACTGTTACAGTAAGATACCGTTCAGTCAGTACACAAAATCATAGCGGTTGGTGGATATGTCAAGGATTTAAAGACCCGGATCACAAACCTGGATAATAGTATAATCATGTATACAGGAACATGATAAATAAGTACTTTACTCTATGCTCCATGCATTGTAAACATATCTCAAATATGATCAAAAACAGGATGCAATTTATAATCTAATTCTATGATGCCTCAGTGAAAGTAGGTAATTTAGAAATTCAGTAGCACTCAGGGTTATGAGGTACCATGGGTGTTGGGAATGTGGGGTGAAATTAGATGTGGCGTTAAAGAGAGAGACAGAGAGTAGGGACGTGGTAGTGCTGTAACATGTGAAGGCACGGATGCACACACACACACACACACACACATACACATACACATACACTTAAAAAAGCTAATGCATTCATACAGTATAAGAAATGCTCCCACTGATTCGGATTTACTTGTATAAAAGCATAATTTGGCAGGATGCTTCTTGTCTTCTGATAAGACCGTTCAATCGTGCAAAAAATGTGTTGCATTACCGTCTCATCTGCACTCTCTTTACAAAAGCAAACAAAACAAAAGCTTCTGACGATGCATGTAGACTGGCAGTTTAAATGTTTAATATACAGTTAATCTAGTATCAAATCTCAAATCACAAGTTTGCAATTACAAATAATGTTGCAAAACAATAGAAAGACATATTCAACACACGTGTATGTCTGCGTGGGCAAAGATTTTTGGTGTAGCCCAGAGGTTTTCAAACTGTGAGGAGGGAGACACATGAGGCAAAGATACTGCCTGAAGTAAAAGGGACAAGTGCATGCTGGTGTTCTGAAAGAAAAAAAAATGGGTTAGTTATTGTAGTTTGGCCCGCCGATTTGCATCAAACATTGCACTCCTTCTTTGAGTCATAAATCACACAAATACATGATACACATATTTTTTAGATTCAGTGTGACTTACACTTCCAGAGGATAATATTTTCTCTGATGTCCATCGCAAATATACGTCCATAAATCTGCTTAGACATCATAAAAACTAGATGCAGTTGTCTCAAATTTGTCTGAGTGGGGGCCCACTGTGTCAGACTTTGAAAACCCCTAATCTAGACTTTCTGGAGACCCAAAATTGACCTAAGAGTAAGAGTCTCAGGACCTGTCAGATAGTATGCAAGTCTGGCTTCTAGGTCTCTATGGAACAGTTTGAACTGTGTTTCCAAAGTGCCCAAAGGATGTCACAAACTCCTCTCTAGTTTGCTGCAGTCTTTTTTGTGTCTGGAACATCTCTGACCACAGGATCTCTAGTCTTAGCTAAAGCCCATGCATTGATATCACTACCAGGGCAAAAGTCATGCTACATTATATGAAAACATTTGAACTGTCCCCTACTCCCTCACCCCACAGGTACAGCATTTTGAGTTTGCCTTTCCCTCCCTAGGATAAACATGCCTTTCTTTGGACTGATCTGGTCAACACAGAGGAAGTATTGTCCAAAACATTTGGTAGATAAAAACAAAAGTATCACAAAGTGATAATCAACAACCAGACGTTAGGTCAGCTCAGTCACCAGCCTCCCGTCCCTTCTTTTCACACCCAGGAGGAAGAAGTGCTTCAGCTGACATTACCGGTGGGAAACCTAATGTGCACGTGTGTCAGTGTCACGCCACAGCAGGAGGCATCACAGCCAGCACTACTACAAAGAATCCACTTCAGGCATCACAGCGCCGACAGCTGCCAGACATGTATGTCATTGATACATTTGGAGCCTGTGATTGCACTTTGTCTGTTACCAGGAAGCAGAATGCATTTACCCTGTGGCATTATTACAATGCAATCAGAATCACTGTCAGACCTTCCTATGTGAGCACCTCAATCCCAGATTGAATGATAATCTACACATTACAATACCACAATAGAGATTGAACCTTCCTGTGGCTAGAGAGCTGTAAGACCTGATAAGACACTCTTTTCAAAAAATTTTTTCAATTGTTGTAGCAGCTATTGCCAAAAAACAATAAGTTAAAATGACAAAGCCCTCTAGCAGCAGTAGTAAGTAACTTCTGGAGCAAAGAAGGTTACTATAAAAACTTAAAAAGATTTTAACACAGGAGATCACTGTTCATTTATTATTACCTAGTTTCTTTTAACAATGGCCATGTGGTTATTATTGTAACTGTGACGACAAAGGGCTCCTAATCTTAACCAAGTAGTTGTTTTAACCCAAACCATCATCATCTTTATCTAATCCTAACCAAGTTGTTTATGTGCCTAAACCTAACCAAACCTAACCATAGCAGTGTAAGAAAACACTTAAATGTGTCACTCTGGAGGGCATGGACCAACGACTTATTTTGATGATTTCTTTGAATAACTTGAAATGAAAATGCCACTTTATCAGCATAAGCTGTTCCTTGTACATCCTCCAGCATGTAAATATGGCCTATTTTGTCAGCTTAGCTAAACTGCATTACCTTTAGTTAATTTCATGAATACCTGGCTACAAAATAAATTGCCTCATTATGAAATGTTCAGTGCAGAATGACTACATTAGGTTTAGACAATCTTAAATGTAAACCTAGACCTAAAGTCCTGAATGCCTAAATGTAACACAAAAATTTTGAAAAATGCTGTCACTATGAGCGGATATTGTAGGAAAACAAATAAAAAAGTTTTCAGTTAACATTTTACTGATGAGTTCATTATTGACATTTAGCGTTTCCTCAATATGTAGATACAAACATAATCTGGGTGGCATTACTATTCCTTCACAGCAAATTGTAGTGTATACATTTTTTTTTTAAAAATCACAATCAATGCAGCAGAGTGTGCAGCCTCAATGTCCTGACCTTTAGTCCTGAGTATGAGTAAAGCTTTAAAAGACATAGGATTCTACACTTCCCACAATGCAACTTGATAATTTGACAGGCTTTTTGTTAGGCCGTGTTCAGAATGACCGTAGCTCTGCGTGATGAAACGCAGCCTTCTCAGTCATTTGAATAGGGCCATTCTGTTGACACAGTGGGGGGTGCTTAAGTGTTATTAAGCGGCAGGTATATTGAATGGACAAACAAAAGCATTTAAATCATCATCAGTATAAATACAGTCAGGGCATTTGGCAGAAACAGAAGACAGGGGCTTATAACTTGATTATAGAGGTGTAACGATGCACAAAAGTCAGTTTGGGCAATACCCTGGTTTAGGAGGTTCGGTGCGAGTTTGGTACAGCGTAAAAACAAACAAATGCATAAGGATTCTTTTCTTTTTTTTCATTTATTTTGAACAGACAGTAGTGCAAGTTCAAAGACAGACAACATCTTCCTGCTGGGGATGGAACATTTTGCCCACTGGCAACTTGGGTAAACTATTTTCATGAATGTGCATTAGCATGGATGTGTTTCCATTCACAGACCCTACAACAGTAGAGCAATGTAGACATACCATCCTCATCTAATACACAGCTCTCTCTCCGTTGCTTCCAGCTCTGGCCGTTCATTTATGCCTGCTATAGTGTGACTGACTCGCAATCTGCTTATTGTGCTAACCTCAACATATGTTGCTAACGGCGTACGACGTTCCACTTCCGGGATTGTTCAGGTGCCGCAGAAATTCCGCCAGATGTCTGTAATTTCAGCCGGATTTCCGTTACCTTCCGCTTTCTTTGTGTTGGCATTCTAAACTCTGGTCGATTTATGAGGACTAGGCTATGGTTAACTGCTCCTCAGATCTCTGCAGGGTAAATCGAGACTATATGCTGAATCTGAGTTTTCTGTTGCACGACTTAAAACAGCCTTTGAACATACACGTTCCACCCAAATAAGTTTCTTCTCGAGGCTGTTTTGCAGAGGTGCCGTTGCTCCGTGTGGCGCTTAGTGCCGCCCAAGACGATTGTGATTGGTTTAAAGAAATGCCAATAAACCAGTGGCCGTTTTTCCCCCATCCCGGAATGCTGTGTGGACTAGCCAGACCATCCTCCGCAGCGCTGTGGAGGAAGGTCTGACAATGCGAGACTAAGGGGAATGTAGGTGTAATGTATGTAAGTATGTAATTTGACTTTTTCAAGGATACAGGTTTAGTGAAAAGGATCTGTTAATGTCTGTTAGAGTCTCTATTTTAAGATGTTCCTGAGGCTTAAATGTTTAATCCAGTTAAACTTTTCAGATTATTTAATTCACAGTGAGGAATGTCAGTTTAGTGTACAAGGTAAGTAAAGGTCAACATGTGATTATTTAATGACAGTCACACACTTTTTCTCTTACTTTTCTCTTGAGGAACTCAAGCAAAGAACTACTTTCTGTATCCAGTTTCTTCAACTGTCCCTTTGTGTATTTCTTTTTTCATTTCATTGTATTCACACTTTAATATCATATCATTAAGACACTATTTTGAAAGGTACAATGTTCATATAAAGGACGCACAAAATGGGGAACCCCAAATAAGTACAGTACAAGCCGAAAGTTTGGACACACCTTCTCATTCAATGCATTTCCTTTATTTTCATGACTATTTACATTGTAGATTCTTACTGAAGGCATCAAAACTATGAATGAACACATATGGAATTATGTACTTAACTGAAAACATGTCTTATATTTTAGATTCCTCAAAGTAGCCACCCTTTGCTTTTTTTGATAGCGCTGCAAACCCTTGGTGTTCTCTCAATGAGCTTCATGAGGTAGTCACCTGAAATGGTTTTCACTTCACAGGTGTGCCTTGTCAGGGTTAATTGGTGGAATAGTTTCCCTTATTAATGGGGTTGGGACCATCAGTTGTGTTGTGCAGAAGTCAGGTTGATACACAGCCGACAGCCCTATTGGACAACTGTTAGAATTCATATTATGGCAAGAACCAATCAGCTAAGTAAAGAGAAACGAGTGGCCATCATTACTTTAACAAATGAAGGTCAGTCAGTCCGGAAAATTGCGAAAACTTTGAATGTGTCCCCAAGTGCAGTCGCAAAAACCATCAAGCGCTACAACGAAACTGGCTCACATGAGGACCGCCCCAGGAAAGGAACACCAAGAGTCACCTCTGCTGCTGAGGATAAGTTCATCTGTGTCACCAGCCTCAGAAATCGCAAGTTAACAGCAGCTCAGACCAGTGGAAAGCTGTGCTTTGGTCTGATGAGTCCAAATTTGAGAGCTTTGGTTCCAACCACCGTGTCTTTGTGCGACGCAGAAAAGGTGAACGGATGGATTCTACATGCCTGGTTCCCACGTGAAGCATGGAGGAGGAGGTGTGATGGTGTGGGGGTGCTTTGCTGGTGACACTGTTGGGGATTTATTCAAAATTGAAGACATACTGAACCAGCATGGCTACCACAGCATCTTGCAGCGACATGCCATCCCATCCGGTTTGCGTTTAGTTGGACCATCATTTATTTTTCAACAGGACAATGACCCCAAACACACCTCCAGGCTGTGTAAGGGCTATTTGACCAAGAAGGAGAGTGATGGAGTGCTGTGCCAGATGACCTGGCATCCACAGTCACCGGACCTGAACCCAATTGAAATGGTTTGGGGTGAGCTGGACCGCAGAGTGAAGGCAAAAGGGCCAACAAGTGCTGAGCATCTCCTTCAAGACTGTTGGAAAACCATTTCAGGTGACTACCTCTTGAAGCTCATCAAGAGAATGCCAAGAGTGTGCAAAGCAGTAATCAGAGCAAAGGGTGGCTACTTTGAAGAAACTAGAATATAAGACATGTTTTCAGTTATTTCACACTTTTTTGCTAAGTACATAATTCCACGTGTTCATTCAGAGTTTTGATACCTTCAGTGAGAATCTACAATGTAAATGAAAATAAAGGAAACTCATTGAATGAGAAGGTGTGTCCAAACTTTGGGCCTGTACTGTATATACTAAAAGCTTTTCGGAGGGGGTCCAATAACATTAAACATACAGAGAATATACAGACACTAAAAACTCAATTCACAATATACACAACACAGACAAATTCCACAAAATACAGATTTTTCCAGTAAGTATAACACGTAATTAAATGAGAAGTTCGGCCAATTTTTACATTAATCTTGATCGCTATAAATATGCGTGTACTTTCGACTGAAAAAAATCCGACCCGAATCGGTGCAGGCAACACGGAGTAGCTGCAGCTACGTGTACGAGCTTCCACTAAGCTAAAACGGTAGTTGTCGGGGCACGTTTTAGAGTGCCGTTGTGCCTCTTAGCAGACACAAAATGCAATTAAAATGTCTGTGCAACATGAACAGGGCCCTTACTTGACAACAAGATGCGATTTCTACTCAGACATTGTTTAAATTCACCTACCCTGTCTCGATCATGCCGGTAGGTAGCTCGCTCTGTTAGCTGCTAGCTGCTAGCTGGTAGCTGCCATCTGTGATAATTATCACGCAGTAGTTCCGTGGCAGGTAGGACTTTTAGTCATATAAATATATATATATGTAATACAGAAATATGTTCTCAGGGCAGCATTGCATCTTATTGGTTCTCTCAGCCGTCCAATCAGTGCCAGGAAGAGGTGGGACATGGATTATTTGAATTTTTTAGGAGGCGGGGGCTTGGATTATTTGAAGGAGATCGTTGCAGTCAAGGTAATTGTATGTTTTATGTTGTACTATATTAGACAATGTCAAGATATTAAAGTATTTGTATTAAAGTAAAGCTTTGTTTTTCTATCAACCTGTTATTTAACTAGCTAGCTAACTAATGTAAGTAAGCTAGCTTGCAACATTAGCTAGCTAGCTCTAAGAAATGACAGGATCATAGCTAATGTTAGCTGATGAAATGTGTAAGTTTTAATGGCTATGATAGCAAGTTACACTGCTCTCATTGCACCTTATGTTAGGTCTAGGGACATTTTTGCTGCGGTATTCTTGCTTCTCTCAGGGCATCTTGTCATAGCTACATGCTAGCTACATGCAACTAAATTATTGGCTGCTCTCAGTGCATTTTTGCTGCATAAATTCTAATACTGCTCTTAGAGCACCTTGTATCTGCATGCACCATGAATTGGCTGCTCTTAATAAACTTTGCTGCATATATTCTAATACTGGCTGCTCTCAGGGCACCTTGTAGTATCTGCATGCAACATTCATTGGCTGCGCTTAGGGCAACTTCCCTGGTTATATTCTAATACTGGCTGCTCTCAGGGCACCTTGTAGTTTCTGTATGCAACATGAATTGGCTGCTCTTAGGGCAACTTCCCTGCATATATTCTAATACTGCTCTCAGGGCACCTTGTCGTATCTGCATGCAACATGAATTGGCTGCTCTTAGGGCAACTTTGCTGCATATATTCTAATACTGTTCTCAGTGCACCTTACCCTATCTCCATGCAACATTCATTGGCTGCTCTTAGGGCACCTTCGCTGCATATATTCTAATACTGCTCTCAGGGCACCTTACCGTATCTCCATGCAACATTCATTGGCTGCTCTTAGGGCATTTTTGTTGCAGATTTTCTTATGCTGCTCTTAGGGCAGCTTATGACATTAGGTCTGCAATTGGCTGCTCTAAGGAAATTTTTGCAGCATACATTCTAATACTAGAATGCAGTACTAGCATATGGCGCTAGCATATAGCTTAGCTTGATGTCTATAAACAAATATATTTTCTTTATAGAGTTTAGCTAGATTGAACAACATGACGAACAGTATGTGTATATGAGATGACCCCACTTTGTATTTTTTCCTCGTTTGGTTAACCATGTTCCTGGGCATTTGGGTAATTTCATGATAGAGCCAATGGTAAAACCTAAACTGACTGACTAAAAGTCTGCTAAAAGTCCTACCTGCAGTTCGGTGTGTATTTGTAGCTCATCCATTTTGTGTGTGATCGATCTGGTGTTGGTGAGTAGGAGGCTTGGGAGTGTCGATCTGTGTGGGAGTTCCCTTAGCTGTGCTAGCAGGCCCGACCGGCATTTGCAGGCTTTTACTTTTGCATTCACATGTGTAAATAGTCTAGGGTGACCATATCTTGATTTCCAAAAAAGAGGACACTTTGCCCGGCCTCGAGACAAATCCAGACAGGCTTCTCAGAGGGTAATAAACATGCTTTATTATGCCTCAATGGTGCAAAAATAACTTCTGTAATAAAATAAAATCTGTAACAACCTGTAACAAAATAAGCTCTCTTTTAAAATAAATAAATAATATGAAATAATGTTCTAAATATGACCTCTTCTGTGTTAGAAAATCCAGCTTCAACAAAATATCTCTTAATACCTTTTCAATGTAATAAGATAAATAATAAAGACACTGAAACATATGTGCCAGCTTTGCACACGGTGCACTCCGCCTCCCACTTGTCCGGTCCCGACCGGGACGGTACATGGGACATTTTTTTTGCAGTTCAACTGTGAAGCTGCACTAGTCTTGTTTTATGGTTGTAAGTGGCCTGATGTTTATACTTGTGCGCTAGTGAGTGCGTCGAGCCGGCGTGTGTGTGTGTGTGTGTGGGGAGTGGGTGATATAGAGTGAGGGAGAAGTGAGAGTGACAGCGAGCGAGTCCTACCGACTCTAGAGTCATAGTGAGAGAAACAAAGTGTCTCCCCTGTGTTTTCTGACCACGGTGGGAAATCTTTAGCAGGAAACGCTTCGGCATTTTGTGTGCAATGCTGCTCCGCTGTCTGCTCTGGTCCCTGTGTATGTGCGCGTCGCAGAGCCACCCACAAGGCAGCCTCTCGGGAATTAGGTCACACAACAAAGTAGCCTACCATAGTATTGTGTGCAAAGTGCCAGTCAATTTAAGTACACGCTTAATGGTCCCATGAAAAACAGTGAAAACCGGACATTTTCAAGAATTTATAAAACCCCCCTGGATGCCCCGGACAGTAGGTAAAAAGTTGACATGTTCGGGCAAAAGAGGACGTTTGGTCACCCTAAAATAGCCTGTTGTGTTGGGTTGTAATGTTACTGCTCTGCCAGACACAGAATCAAATTAGACTAATATCCTGTGTGAGGCGCATTCATAAATTGGGAGATAGGATCTTAATGTTTAAAGATAAAACTACTGGGTAGTGCAATTTTGTCCAATATAACATGCAGACTGTGGGAGCAACTTATTGTTTGTTTTTAGGATGTATACCCATGGGCAACGAAAGACCTTTCTTAGGTCCATGAAAAAACAGAATGCAGGGGATATTATTAAGCAAGATGAAACATTAGACCAAGTATAACAAGAAAACAAAGGCTAATCCATGAAAAATAATACGTACAATCAGTGATAATGAATTATTTAATGAATTATATTTTAATGTTTAACAGTTAAACATGAGCATCCCTGCTACTAAAACCATAGTGACTTATCTTGATTATTTTATTTATGGTAATACAAAACATCCTTTGTAACCGATCTCTTGAATACATTTTGTCAGTGTTTGAACTGCCAGTGTACACAAGGAAATTGGTATTTATCAAATGAACACAGCTGTGTTAACACAGCAAGTTCAGTCATTATCTGCCTCATCTGAGTACATATTTGCTCTCTCAATCGAATATGCTGACAATGCAGACATTGAATGATGGGATTATTGTCCTTCTCCAGCTATTAGAGTGCTGGAATTTATGCATTGTGCTTATAATGACCGCCGTTTGCTTTCAGGTTTTTTTTTACCAACAGTCAACTTAGGTTTTAACCTTTTTTTTTAACCTCGACCATGATCGATTAAGTGCTCTTTTAACCCAAACCATAATTGTTCCTTAACCATTAACCAAGTTGCCTTTGTGCCTAAACCTTACCAAACCCTACCAGTGCCAAATAATTTTTTATTTGATTTATAAATTATAATTACAAAAAGTGTATTTTGTTTAATTTGAAGGACCTGTCGTTTTACACAGAATATTCATATTAACCCTCACATTTTTCTCATATTTCCAGTTTTGTTTCTTAAGTTCCGGTTGTGATTGCTGGCTATAATGAATACAAGTAAAAAGTCTCTGATGCTAACCTAGCCGTATGATGCTGCAGGTTAAGTTATTACCATTATTTGCATTCTTCACAAACGCTCACTAAACCAGATCATTTTAAATGGCAGTGTGTAGGATTTAGTGGCATCAGCAGTTAGGTTGCATATTGTAACTAACTGAATCCTTCCCTTAACCCTCCCTTTCCAAGTGTGTAGTAGAACTTAGTTGGCCTTCAGGTAACGTAAAAACGTGAAAGGCTCTCTCGCGTGTTTGGTTCGTCCGTTCTGGGCTACTGTAGAAACATGTCGGGATCTGTTAAAGGAGGACCCGCTCCCTATATGAAGGGCTCATTTTAAGCTTACGGAAACACAATTCTTAGTTTTAGGTAAATATACACTAATGAAAACATAATTACGTATATTATATTCCATTTCTGCCTAAATCCTACACACTGCTCTTCTAAAACACATCTTTTTACCAAACTATGTAACATACAATATACAAAATTTTATTGATTATATAATTTGGAATAATTAGCTTGTTACACAATTATAATCCCATGTCATTAAAAAGTGGACTATGTGTAATAGTGTAACTAATGAGTCTGACTTTGTGTTATGGATGAAGACATTATATTAGCACATGTTTTAAATGGCCACAATCAGACAACTTCTGTTATATCATATTGGTATAAACACAATGACAAGCAAATACCAACACATTTTGACCAGTCACCATGACTATTAAATCAATAAATCAATAATGTGACCAGCTGATCCCAGCACTGTATGAGAGAAACTGATTTAATTAGCCATTGTCTTCCAGCTCTGGCAGCTCTCCGCGCGTATGTTACCATTGTGACGACCCCTCTCACTCTGCCTGCCAGTCATGTTCTGCTCCTTTGTTCTGCAGGTACTGGGAGTGTAGGTGAAGCTGGGAGGGTCGTCTGTACCCGGCCATCTGGCGCGGCTTACAGAAGGTATAAAAGACTGCCCTCCTGGGAGTCTCACTCTCAGCTGGGCCTATACTGCATCCATCAACATTTTGTCCTTTGGTTTGCTCCACCATCCAACCACATCACACCATACATTCACCCATCCACACACTTCAAACTGTTCAAACATGACTGATGTCTTTCACATTTACACACCCCACTATTAAGCTTATGTTTAGTTAGTTTAAATAAACTACCTTTTGACTGATATATCTGTGTGTGACCTCCATTTTGTTGCCGGCCTTGAGCCAGGTGGTAACACCATGTAAAACAGGGTCTAGCAGCAGATATTAATCTACACCGCAACACATTCCCGATTCTCATGTAGACAGGAAGCTAAAAATTGTTTTAGCTTTTTTCACCCTACCAAAAACATGAAACAGTTGATAAACGAGGCAGCTTCTATAACACCTTTTACCATCTTTTCACATCAGTAGAAACACCAGTTAAGCTTGAATGTTGATCACACTAATTCATGATTGACATTAACTCAGCTTAGCTGCTGCGGTGCCGCTCACATTGCCACAGTCCTCCCCATTATAAAATCCTGCTCTGCTGCAGACCTAGCAGAGCATCGATACAGATGGTGTTCAGCAGGGAAATCTTCTCAAGGTGTATCAGCCAGATAATTTCCATCTCGACTACACCTGAATCTGCAGGGGTAATGCAACAGGCCAGGTGTGCAAGGACAAAGCGAGTGGAAAAGGTATAGAGCAGAAATAGAAATTACAGCAGATAGTTTTTCTTAACACATTCTCTCAAAACAAGTTTTCTCTCCTCAGTTGGTTCAAGGTCAGAGATGTTTATGAATTGGCAATTAGGTTAAGTGAGTACATTATTTAAGGTCATGTTGCACTAAAGCCTATTATGTCATACTAAGTGTTACGCTTCTCATTATAGATTATTGATTTAACCACCCAGCCACATAATTGAAAATGAAGGGAGTCATATTACTTTTCACCTGTTTCCACTTAATATGCACACATACACATAAAGGTAAGGTGTTAAAAGCAGCTGTGTTGAGTGAAGCTTGGCTAGTTGGCTTTCACCGGCAACAGCAAACATGACTCTCAATCAAAAGTTTTGTTTTGGAGATGCAGAACAGTGTGACAAAACCAATTAGAGCTTAAAATCGATGCCAGCCTGCTAAGAGATACTAGCCCTCATTTATCAACCTAAAGTAGAAACCAGTGCAGATATGAGCGCAGAAATCATCTTACGACCGGCTTCACGTGTGATTCATGAAACGTTCCTATCACACCAATCAGAGCGTAAGAATGGTCGTACATTGATAAATGCAGTGGCTGGAAACGATCGTAATTTAGATATCACGCCCCAATATATTCTCGGTTTTGAGGCTTCGCCCCTACAATTTACGACATGACGAGACGTAATCCGGCTGAGAAGCGGCACTTTTCAGAGGTGTAGATGGAAACCCTGATATCTCAGGTTCATTTGCACTAACGTGTGTACTTTTTGGCAGCCTGAAAACTGGTATTAAAGGCTGTAGAAAGAATGTGGGATGAAAAGAGATCACTGATGCAGTCAACAGTGTTGCCGTAGTAAATCGGACTCCAGCTGTAGTGATGACGAACTGACCGAAGAGCCGGTTATTAACCCGATTCGTGTCACTGAGCCGGGAGAATCGAGTGCCATACGTCAATGAACCGACTCACTCCTGTTTTTTACCTCATTAGCGCCTCCACTGGAGTGGTGGTAGAATCAATCAGGAAATGGGCTACCTCGAGCAGCACGATTCATTGGACCGAAAGAGTTGTTAAGAGAGTTGTAGAGACCGTGCACCCGGCTACTGCGAGAGTCTGCACTGCCGGAGTCGAGACCGTAACCGTTAACAACCGCTCGAGTATATAAGCAAACGGTTTGTCTAACGGTTCTCGGCAAGTTTGAGTTATTAACCAAGCCTTGTTTCTGATGCATCTTAGGTGACTGTGTTCGGAAATTCACACATTATTGATTGGGAAGTGCATCACATACAAATACACGTTATCTTAGTTATGTTAAGTTAAATGTTAGAGAAGTGAATGTTACAGGCTGTCACGAGCAGACCGGGCGGGCACCCGGCTACTGCCGAGACCGGGAGTCGAGACCGAATGTAACCGTTAACAACCGCTCGAGTATATAAGCAAACGGTTTGTCTAACGGTTCTCGGCAAGTTTGAGTTATTAACCAAGCCTCGTTTCTGATGCATCTTAGGTGATTGTGTTCGGAAATTCACACATTATTGATTGGGAAGTGCATCACATACAAATACACGTTATCTTAGTTATGTTAAGTTAAATGTTAGAGAAGTGAATGTTACAGGCTGTCACGAGCAGACCGGGCGGGCAACCGGCTACTGCCGAGACCGGGAGTAGCCGGATGCCGCAGCCGCAGGCACGTGAACCGTTGACCGAATCTATAGACTCGGTTCGCCAACCAACAACCGTCCGGTTGAACCGACTCGCGTAAAAGAGCCGGTTGTCACATCACTATCCAGCTGAAGTTTAGCCTAGCCAAGTTTAGTAAATTTATACATCCTTGACATATGTATGCTATAGTCCTAATAGTAATATACAGGCTTCTATTGCAATCTCTTAGGCCTACATGTAGGTGTACCTATATTTAAATAAACACGGTAGCGGAGTTTATGCAGTGTCTTTTATTTTACTTGTGTTTTTTTTCATGAGTCAGAACACCACCCCCGTGCTGGACCACCACCTCAACCCTGTCTCCTGACAACAGAGGGGGTGGAACAACAAGCCGAAATAACTCGGTTAATGGCAGAAATAAATAATTCACAACAGAGAAATGAAAACCTGAAGAATACATAAAAATGTTGTGCATCGGCATGTATTGAATATCATTGCCAAACATAACACTATAGGCTACCGTTTAAAAGCGAGGAATAATATCCTGTCTCCTTTGTATGGCCCCCAGTTGGGGCTGTGCTGGACACTGCTCTCTGGGCATCGGGTCGTCTGGTTCCATCACTACATTTATGGCACCCTGTTTTCCTGCGAGATGTTGTGCAGAACCCCACAGGCTAAAACAATGTTGCAGACTTTTTCTGCTGTGTATAGTAGGGCTCCCCCCCCCCCTCCCCGCTGATGCAAGCCGTCTGCCCTTAAACAATCCGATGGAGCGCTCGTGGTACGTGCGCGTACGTGTGCACTGTTGTACTGGCGCATAGAGGTCTTCTAAAAGAGCCAGAGCTGCCATTGCTGATAAGTGATCAACTAATGACTTCTCCTTCTCTTGTTAAACTGGTTATATGCTGCACCGCAAGTCCACACTGACTTGAAAAGTTGCGTACGCAAGTTCAGACCAGACGTGAGATTTTATCGCAGCCTACGCTCATACGCTCAAAAACATGGATAGTTGAACGGGAAAAACGTGTGGGGGTCACATCAGCTGATGATAGGCTGACCACCACCTCAATACATACTGCTTTTTATGCCTTAACGTCTCCTAGGCTCCTAAGTTTCACAATTTTTTTCTTAAAACAATGGTCAGGTGCCCATATGAACATTGAAATTGAAACATGTTTTGCTTGCTGTAATCATTCATCCTGTTTGTACTGGCCAAAGATACAACAAAAAGATCCCTTCCTAACAGGGCTGGACTGGCCATCTGGCATACCGGGCATTCTGGTGGGCCGATGCACTTTTGGGCCGAATCCCCGATATAAATAGGGCTTTTTTTATTTTTTGGCCGGGTTGGCCCATAAAGAACTCACAGCGGCCCATTGGTTAATTTTTCTTTATTGGCACGGGCCTGACCCAATCAAATCCAGGAACCCCCTACCCCACTCTGGGCCGCAAATTTACGAATCCCACTATGGCCACTGAGACACAAGCTGTAATAGTTATGCTGGAAGTTTAGCATCCACATTAAAATGGACAAACGACCACCAAAGCGCAAGGGAGGTGCAGAAAAATGACAGGAGAAAAAGATTAAGAATCTACAGGCGGATTCCTCAAAATGTGCCAACATTTCATGTTTGGGACTGTAGGCTAGTAGTTGCTTCAACATCAGCATTACCTGAAGCCAAGGAGGAGAGGTGGCCAGCTATACAGAGAAGCAGAAACAGCATCATAGGGAAGAAGCCGAGGAGGAGGCGAGTGACCATGACAGGGCCATGGAGCGAGTGAGGAAAAGATGGAAGAGAGAGTAGATGACGATGTGGTAAGGAGTAGGCACATTGACAGGGACTCTCAGGAAGGGAAGGAGGCTGTGTGTGTGTGTGTGTGTGTGTGTGTGTGTGTGTGTGTGTGTGTGTGTGTGTGTGTGTGTGTGTGTGTGTGTGTGTGTGTGTGTGTGTGTGTGTGTGTGTGTGTATGCGTGTATGCGTGTTTGTGTGTGTCACGGCATAACGATAACAAGCAGTTTGGCTGTAACATTAAAGTTAGTGGCTGTCAGGTAACCTAACTGTTTAAGCTTACATTGAAAATGCTAACTGTTAGCCTATTGGGTAGCTGAAAAGTCTGTGTGATCTATAAAATCAGTGTTGATACAAGCATCAGTGTTCCTTGAATGGCCTAATTAGCTTCTCTTGTATTGGTGCTCTTTTCCAGGGCATATACTACTCTCAGCTTTATTGTAGCTTTTGGGAAGGGTTATAGTTATGGTTATTGTATTTAGCAGACACTTGTGTCCAAAGCGACAAAATTTGAATCTTACAATAGTTAAAATTAACAGTAAACTGTTTTTAAAGTTGCTAAGCCAATATTAAGCAAAATAGTAATAATAACAATAATGGCAATACAAATAACAATAATTAAAAAAAATAATAATAAATATACAAATCATAACTCTAAGAATTAATTAACTATTTAAGTGTAAGATCAACAGATAAGTCTTGAGACCCCTCTTGAAGGATCCAAAACGATCACATGGAGGCAGAACACTAGGCAACTCACACCATAGAATGCACGCATATTTTAAGAGGACTGTCTGCAGGGAATGTGTCTGACCAATCACGGTGGGTGTGGGCCGCCTGGACAAAAAATGCCAGGGCCAATTTTTTGTCCCAGTCCAGCCCTGCTTCCTAGTAAGATTTTAATGTAAGTGATTAAAACCCACAGGCCTTGTTCTGTGAAAGAAAACACATTCCAAAGTTTATCTGAAACTAATTTGGCTTCAAAGAATAATTTACAAATAGAGTGGGTATCATGCAAAGCTGGTTTAGTCCAAAAATCCCTCTCTGTTTTACTATCCCTCCACTGCAGCGGAATACAAAAACACTGTCTGGGGAAACACAAAGGGGGACTTTTATTCTAAACTGACAGTAAATTTGGAATATATCCACTTGTTTTGACTAAGTCAGACTGCTGAAGCCTCATATTATCTTAAGATAAGGTTTTGAGCACATTTTTGCACATAACGAGGACTTTGTACCCCATCGGTTACATAAAAAAAGGATCTCTTAATGGCCAGTATGAACAGGTGGAATGATTACAGCAAAGTAGAGTTTTCTTGGAGTATAGTCTATTGTGGACGTTACTTTTTTTTTTCAAGTGAATCTATACAGAACAAACACCCATTTGATTATGGACAGCAAGCCTTTTGTTGTGTGGCATTTTTAAATATTTTTCCCCTTTGCTGATTTTTTTCATTTAAATTGCAATGAAATTGCTTACATATATTCATTTGTGTACTGACTTAAGTGATCCCCTGGCTTGCTCTTGTGCTACCACCCGATTGACAATTTAAACCCATTCTCATCCCCAACTTGTAAAATAGTGATGCTTGGTCAGTGTCTCTCAGCGTCACATACCAACGCAAAAATCATAAATATGATGCTAAAGGAGACTTTTTGCACCAAAGGAGACTTTTGCGCCAAAGGCACCTGACCAAGCGTCACTTTTTGACGTGATGGGACTGAGAATGTGTTGACATTTTTGTTATTTAGTGAAATGTTTTGACAACTTTTGGATGGATTGCCATAAGAGGCAGGATTCATACTTGTGTGTTAAGGTGTTATGATGTAGTTATGGCGGCTACTTGCTTAGGCTTTTGAATTGATGTAGTAGGCTATGCTGTAGCCATGTGCCTCCTCCAAAATATAACTACACGTCAGGGCTACAGTGGTGTGACAGAGAGAACACGTTGCAACTGCAGGAAATGTGATTAGTGAGCCTGGGCAGTTATCTTCTCCTCTTCAGTAATACATCGAGCAAAGCCATTTCCACTACAAAGCTTCTGCTCACCACATCACCACGGTTTTCAAGATTGTAGCTGAACAAGCACATACTGTTTCGTCATGCTCTAGTGTAACAATTAAAAACCATTAAGGAAAGTAAACATAAAAGTTGTCGGCTATTCATTCATGGAATCCTGAATTACATTTATTTATCATTCTATTTTACCCCAGAAGAAATTATGTGATATTTAAGACTTTTTATACAATCGTCAATATTTTACATTACATGTCACTTAGCTGATGCTTTTATCCAAAGCGACTTACATTACTATATATGTCAGAGGTTGCACGCCTCCGGAGTAACTAGGAGTTAAGTGTCTTGCTCAGGGACACATTGGTTGATGTATTGCAGTGGGAATTGAACCCAGGTCTGCCACACCAAGGGCATGTGTCACATCCACTGCGCCATCACCACAACCTGATTTTCTAAACAAAAAAAGAATACCAAAAGATGTAAACATTTTTCACAATTAATCTGAAACTTCACTGACAACAATAATAATTTTAATAATTATAATGTAACAATACAATTTATATTGATAGTTTTTCTTCAATACCTCAACTTACATAACACATCACATTCAGCCTTGTTTGTGTCTTAGAAACTGGGGAATTGAAAAACCTTTGACATGTATGAATTTGCATTTATGTATGCCAGCATAATACAGTGCAGTCTAAAATTGCAAATATACTGAGGACATAGTGTTTGCTTTTCAGAAGACAAAAGGAAAATAGGGATTCATACGAAGACTTTGCTCCACAGTTGCAGACAGACGATTTAGATTCTAGTTGCATCCTCCTGATTGCATTTAACTTTATTTATAGTGGATTAGCACAGACATATTGAGAGTACGTATATGATTTAGCACATAATTCAGAATCAGTGTACTATTCGAGAATTCAGTAACGGCATAATAAACCATTATAAATACTGCATTTGAAATATTTCTGCTCATGTCTCAAATGGGATTAACAACGTTTTTTGTCATGTTTCCAGGCTGCTTTCTTTGTAAAATTCAGAAAGTAAAGAGCGTTTAAATAACCACGTCTAACAAAAGTATTGATGCCTTACACTGTACTGGTGACAACAAGGATTTCTTGGTGCAAGGGCAAATGATAATTGCATCCATTTCAAGCTGTTTCATGCACATTTCCAAGTTCTGACATATCAGCACTTTAATTTCTCTATAATAAAAATCATAAAAGGAAACTACTCGTTTAAGCTGCTGTAATGGCATCAATGAGTTCTGCTACATGGATTTCTAAATATTAAATGCTTCATATATCCAATTCAAATTTAGACCACAAAAGATCCACAAATACATTCCATGATTCATTGGGAGGTAGAAACAATCACTTTTATAGAAGCTGCATATACAATAACATCATAAATGTAAATTGTAATTTCCCCACTGGGGATCAATAAACAGTATAAATTATAAATTATTATTAAATTAAATGGACCCCCCACTTTAAGACACTGAAAGGGTTTCTCCATCCCCTATTTACACGTTGAGGCTTATATTCAATAATATATTAATTAAATTTGGCATCTGTACATACGCATATGTACATACATGCAAACCAATGTCTACATGAAATCCCTGACATCTGATATAAATATATATGTGCATATGAGTAAAGTCAGTGGAGATGACCCAGGTAGGAATGGCTAGTGACTCAAGAATCTACACCCAGGTACGTGCAGAGTTTGTTCCTTGAGTAACACAGAATAGAAAAAAGAGACATCAGAATCAGATTTTCACAGTTATGTTTCCTGCTTTGTACATCCATCTTTACTCAAGAGAGTTAGCTGAACAAAGCCCGCCAAGCACAAGACTGGAAGCCAAGTCTTTGGTAACCTGAAAATTGGTAGAAAAATACCAGTGACTAAAAACAACATTTAGGCTTTGACAGTGAGTGTAAAGGTGACTACAACCTTTGGTTCCAGCATGACACTTGTATTTCACAGATCCTTCAGCTTGTACATCATTTTCCTCCTAAATCTTATATAGCCAACATGAAACCAGCAACATCTTTCACAGATTGAAGTAGTAAGTATAATTGTATAGTTTTTCCTGGGCAAAAAATGTATCATACACGGTTATGTTCAACCTGGAGGTTATTACAGTTTTTTCCAACTGCTTACACACAAAATCTTTTCATGTCACACGATTTTTGAAACCTCTCACTCAAAGTGCAAAACTACACAGCAAATCTCCAAAACCATAAGCTATTTCTCAGCCTTTCACTCAGTTTTCAATTGCATAAAACACTTTTTTCAAAACATTAAACACAATTCTCTACCTAAGACACAAAAATCTAACAAGAAGTGACTTGCTATCCATTTCTAAACACAACCAATCAAAATGCTACACTTATTTACCAGGGCACACACACACACTCCTCACATGTGCAAACACATTATGTCATAACTGAACACTAACCAGTCATTGCTTTAGTATAGGCCTATACAGAGGCCAAAGGTCAGATTACCTGTTTGGAACAATGGATGCCAACAATAGACAGAGAGCAAGAGGAGGAGGAGGGAGAGACAGGGGATAACAATGAGGAGGAGGAGGGAAGAAGAGGAAGGAGAGCCATTTCTGATTAGATCAGGGAGAGAAGCCAATCTTGATAGCTTTACAGTGGCGTCCATTCTGCATGCAACTATCTAATGACTATTTCAGCATTACAAATCAATCAAATGCTGGTTTCGTCTGTGTAACTAATTCAGCTATATTGTATACAACTTCATGGATGTACAGGGTAGCAGCTCATTACTGGTCCTTGCTTACAGTTTTTTCCAACTGCTTACACACGTTTTCAAAACTATGTCTCCTTTTTTCAAAACTCTACACACAATTCCCAAAACTGCACACACAAAATGCAAAATGCCTCACATCTCCTTCAAAATGAAACACTGCATTCAAAATACCATAAACACATCTCAAAATGAAGCATTTGCATCAAATGGCAAACACTTTTTTCATAATAGTAAACTTTTGGATATACCATGTACACACTGTTGTTCTAAATCTAAAGCTCTTTTGTCTTTCATAGGCTTATATCTACAATGTTCTAGAGAGAAAGTAGTCTCTGGTGAAGGGTTGAAAAGTGCACTGTAAAAAACAATGTAATGTTACAGTAAAACAGAAAATATGTATTGGGCAAAACATTACGTCTGTAAGAGTAGCCCAGTGTTGTATACAGTAGCATGAAACAAGAAAAAAAAAAGTATAAACATATGTAAACCAAAGGTATCATTTTTAGAATAAAGAATATGTGTGTGTGTGTGTGTGTGTGTGTGTTTTTTTTGTTGTGTGTGTGTGTGTGTGTGTGTGTTGTGAGTGTTTGAGCATGCTTGTGTGTGTGTGGGGGACACGGAATTGTATGCACTTTGTGCACAACAAAGTCTGATTGATTTGTAATGCTGAAATAGTCATTAGATAGTTGCATGCAGTATGGACGCCACTGTAAAGCTACTCAAGATGGGCTTCTCTCCCTGATCTCATCAGAAATGGCTCTCCTTCTTACTCTTCTTCCCTCCTCCTCCTCCTCCCTGTTATCCCCTGTCTCTCCCTCCTCCTCCTCTTGCTCTCTGTCTATTGTTGGCATCCATTGTTCCAAACAGGTAATCTGACCTTTGGCCTCTGTATAGGCCTATACTAAAGCAATGATTAGTTAGTGTTCAGTTATGACATAATGTGTTTGCACATGTGAGGAGTGTGTGTGTGTGCCCTGGTAAATAAGTGTAGCATTTTGATTGGTTGTGTTTAGAAATGGATAGCAAGTCACTTCTTGTTAGATTTTTGTGTCTTAGGTAGAGAATTGTGTTTAATGTTTTGAAAAAAGTGTTTTATGCAATTGAAAGCTGAGTGAAAGGCTGAGAAATAGCTTATGGTTTTGGAGATTTGCTGTGTAGTTTTGCACTTTGAGTGAGAGGTTTCAAAAATCGTGTGACATGAAAAGATTTTGTGTGTAAGCAGTTGGAAAAAACTGTAATAAGGGAAAATATTCCACTAATTATCCTGACAAGGCACACCTGTGAAGTGAAAACCATTTCAGGTGACTACCTCATGAAGCTCATTGAGAGAACACCAAGGGTTTGCAGCGTTATCAAAAAAGCAAAGGGTGGATACTTTGAGGAATCTAAAATATAAGACATGTTTTCAGTTATTTCACACTTTTTTTGTTAAGTACATAATTCCATATGTGTTCACTCATAGTTTTGATGCCTTCAGTGAGAATCTACAATGTAAATAGTCACGAAAATAAAGAAAACTCATTGAATGAGAAGGTGTGTCCAAACTTTTGGCCTGTACTGTACATTGTCTTATTACTACCAATGTCAGACCAGTACTTTGAGGAGTGCAGCCAGCAGCAGAATACATCACAAGTACTGACATGCTTGTTTTGCATTACTTAAAGCAAATTATTTCATGACAAAGCGACAGTGAGAGATCGGAATTGGAAACGCATTTATAGTTTTAGGTATTCTGTAAAACCGGACTGAAAAATGTTCCCTCTCACCATAGTAATGAAAGTAATAATGACATAGCATGAAAGTCACTTAATTCAACCACAACATGCGCTCTAGCAGATCTTATTAATCTTGTCCATGGCAGGTATTTTTGTACTTCCATTTGATGAGTTATGCTGCCAGAGGAAAAGTACAAAACTGTTAGTTGGACAAACACTGTGGTTAAGCTCTACTATGCCCGCTGGGCATTTTTTTATTGGAACAATGTTGGAAGGGGCTAAAGCAAAGCCTTATGTCTCTCATGTTACAAATCCAGGCCCTCTATTTTGCAAGAGGAGCACTAATGCAAGTGGCCTATATACATGCATACACATAAAAGTTAATTTGTCCTCTTTTGTTATAATGGCTTGTGGAACATGTTTAATATGTCCATTTCAATGTTCTTTTTTGTTGTTTGTGCGTCAGACCCAAAAGAATTTGCTGATATGCTGTTATCTTCCCTCAGGAGCTGCACAATAGTACTTCTGCCCATGAAAGCACATGCACATTACAAACACACACACACACACACACACACACACACACACACACACACACACACACACACACACACACACAGTATAAATAAACCACACTAAACCACGCCTGTGTGCATGCACGCACACACGCTTCACTAAAGGTTATCTGACCAGTTTAAAAAGAGCATTCCAGTTGATTCCTGTTTTGGGATGCATTTTCATAGGTTTGGACATCGTTCCTGTTGGTGCTAATTACATACTGACTAGGTATATTTATGAAATCTGGGAAAGCAACAACATTACTAAAGAGTAGTCTGATGGAAGTTTGAAAATAAATCTCCATATGTGTCCGCTGTAAACATCCATTACAGTTTACAGACAGACTTCCTGGAAATGTTGACCTATATTTGCCATGATTATGCACACACAGTTTTTCTCTGCAATTAAGGATTGTAACTTTACTGCAATACATTATTTATGACTAAATGATTGGCCTGTTTGTTCCTTGCCCTGTCTGACTTTGTTGTATAATCTGTCACTGTGTTTCCAGATCTCAGAAATTACATGACCTATTTGTGTCATTTGTACATTACGTTACATGTCATTTAGCTGACGCTTTTATCCAAAGAGACTTACAATTGCTATATATGTCAGAGGTTGCACACCTCTGGAGTAACCAAGAGTTAAGTGTCTTGCTCAGGGACACATTGGTTGATGTATTGGAGTGGGAATTGAACCCGGATCTCCCACACCAAAGGAACGTGTCATATCCACTGCGCCATCACCACCCCAGACTGTTGTACAAAACTCTGACATTTACGGTAAATATATTTTTTTTCCGATTGCTAAACGTCAGTGGGCACAACTGAAGCCACATGTGCAAAACTCAAACTACAGTCTGCACAGCAGCAGTTCATGCGGTCCAAACTCTAGTTCGTTTTTCATTGCTTGCACACAGTTTTCAAAACTCTACACACTTATCCCATGACTTTAACCACAACGTGCACAACACTGTGGATTTACAGCACTTTGTTCAAATGCTAACACACTGCTGTCAAAACTGTTAAGCACACATTCAAAACAGAATAGATTTCAGTCTGGTGCATTTCAAACACTGCTGATTGCAATTTTAGCTGAAAGCCTACGCAGGTGTCTTGTTTTAGACTACTTAGTGAACATATACGATATTTATACAGAGAAAGCTCAGAAAGATTTTTTTTGTATACAAAGAATGAAACAATTATACACTGTATCATTTGAGAGAAACAGGTAAAAGAGCAGAGATACCAATATTTCCAGTTAAGATGTCTGAGGTTATATACACAGCTATAAAAAAGTGAAAAACACTATATCTTTACAATAGTAAAACTGTGTTCTTACTGTTTTTCAGAAAGTAATGAGGTGAAAGCAATGGAAACACCACATTCATTTGTATTTAGAGATGATGCAGACATCCAATGTGATGAAGAAAACGTGCCGCATGATGAGAGGCAGGATTAGTCACACTATTCTTTGTTACTGTTATGTACCTTTTAGTTTTTTCCAGTAATTCCATAAATTACTAGAGACAAAATACTATATTGAAGAAAACTGCTTATTTTCATTCCTTCTTGTTTATCTTACGTAAAAATTGGTATATTACATAAAATCTATATCTTTTCTTTAAAGAAACTATTGAGTAGTGTGAAGTCACTTCAATTGTTCAAACTGTAAAGATGAGAAAGTTTGTAATTTCTGTATTGGTGTTTTTACTCAGTGTGTTCTGAGTGACAGTGTGTGTTATCTAGATGAGGATTGTTCATAGTGTTTGGCTGCACTGAGCCTGTTTTGAGACGTGTGTTAAGAGTTGTGTTGCTTGGAATGACTTTTGCAGGTGATGTGAACTGTTTAGTTCAGGTGACTGTTGGTAGTGCAGACTGTAGTTTGAGTTTTGCACATGTGGCTTCAGTTGTGCCCAGTGTCGTTTAGCAATCGAAAAAAAAAACTGCATCCAGCATATGTTCCTATGCAACATATGTTTGGCACATTTTAAATTTGTAGCTTATTTTACCTGATGGTTCTCCCCGATTCTATGATTTATCCTAAAACAGGTTTTGTGTCGCTAACTTGAATATTGTTGTCTAGAGGACTCCACAGAGTATATTGAGAGAGAATAGAGCTTTTTCGGTGTTACAGATTTGATTATCTTTAGTACTGCCCCAATCCTTCTGCTTTTATAATTCAGTCATGCCTTCTGTCCTGGACACAGCTGATTAGACAAAATTGACATGGCAACACCTCTTTGTAGAGGTATCAATACTATACCCTGGGTAAATTATAGGAGGTCCATGTTCAAAGTGGGCCTTTGAGACATTCATCTACCCTCAGCAATGAGAAGACAGAGCTGTCCTTTAATTTTAGGCATGCATTGATAAATACCTTTCAAATTAAACACATCATCAAATACAGTAGTCGTAATAAATACATAAAAGCTTAATGTTGATCAGTCAAAGTGATCAGATAGCTATTAAAGTGTGTTAATTTGACCTGATGAATATTGTGGTTGCATGTTGGCTGTTCGGCTCGCTTATCCTCCTTTATTGGCTTCTAACTTCTTGGCCTTTTTTTGGCAGTATCACCTATTTGAGTTTTAAAACTTTGACCTTTAAAGTTAGAAACTCTTTTCCTTCATTCAATTATTATCTTTTTCTCTTTCACTCCATTTTTCCTTGCAATTAGTGTCTTTAAACCTTCATTCTTGCCATCTTTTTCTCCACTACTCTTTTTATTTACCTTCTCATTGTCTGACTTTGTTTGATTCTCTACAGGAAGTCACTCTGCAACTCATTGGAGAGCTGACTGACAGCAACCTCATTATGTATTGATCCTTTAAGTATTCTCACAGTCTGCTGGGGGCTGTATTCTGTAAAGTTTTCTCTGGTACCAGTAGCTGTTTCAGGGTAAGGACAGTGTCTGCAGGTCCCGTGGTTCTCCGGTAGCCCATTTGAGAACCTTGTCGAGTTACACTCTTCTTTGTGACTGGATTGTCTGCAAGTTCCCTTCTGTGCAGAGCTGTCCTGACACAGACATCCAAAGAGTGTCGTCCTGCACTTGGCCACATCCCGACACAGGGACTTGCGAAAGTTGGGCTTGAAGACCAGATAGACAATAGGGTTGTAAAGGGTGGAAGACTTGGCAAAGATAGCTGCCAGAGCAAAAGCCATGGGTGGTACAGTTGTTGGGTTAACAAATGCTGCCCACATGGACACAATGGCATATGGACTCCATGCTGTCAGGAAACCAATGCAAACTGCCACCGAAAGCTGAAAAGAGACACAACATATAAAATAAATTTGCCTTATTTACATAGGTCTATATAATATGTTAGGAAATGAACCTAGGCATTTACCTTAATGATAAATGCCTGTGCATTGGTGATTTTGTTCTGTGGGGACATGTGCTGCTGCACTGCCTGGCGGGAGCCCCGGACGGTCAGCAGAATGAATGTGTAGGACAGAAAGATGACAGTGCAGGGCACAATGTAGCAGAAGATGAAGAGGCAGATGATGTAACTCATAGCTGCAGAGTCTTGTCTTGGAGCATACCAGTTGATGCAGCATGCTGTACCGTAAGGCTCGGCCCCGTACTCTCCCCAGCCCGACAGGGGACCTACAGCAAAAATTCCAGCGTAGCACCAGACCCCAGCAACCAGAAGGCATGCGTGGCAGTAGGAGAACTTGTTACCTAAGGAAAAACATAGCAGGGTAGAGACAGAGGCAGAGGAGGGAGATTGGGGGGTGATTACTGACAGGCGAAGACATAGAGGAAGGATACAGACACAACAGCATAGTAACAATATGCTACTAAAGCATATTAAGTCTGGTTACCTGATGCTGATAACAGGCAATGATTGAGGAGGAGAAAGAGGAGGACAGAAGGAGGAGGAAGCGGGATGATATCGTACAATAAGATGAACAACTTGATAGGAAATTCCCCTCGGATGAATTAGTACGTTGTTTACTGTAACAAGAACACGGATACAAATTAAGATTTTTTTTCCAATGAATGCATATTTTAATGTGACCTCAGGCATGTTCAGATAAGAGATCCCACGGCTCACGTGAATGCACATGTGAAGTTAGCAATTTTCATAATGCCAGGGACCCAAACATATGATTCTTTGTGTATGGAGAGTAGCTGCTCTGCATGATTACTTAGAGGCCAAAGAAAATAAATTGAGAAGTGCATACAAGACCTCATATTAGAAAATACAATCACAACTATTTTTCAGTATCTGGCTGTTTATTTTCTGCATACAAGGATCTGAATGGAAAATGTGTGGATTGTAATGTGTGATTTTGTTTCTGTAAGTAATACTATTATCCTAATTACAGTACCTTCAGTTCCCTCCACTATTTTTCACATTCACTCAATAACTTGCGTAATAATGATATTATATTGACTCCACTCACCACTTCTCTTAGTGATAATGTGGCAAATAAAATCTATAGTCAATAGCCATTTTTTCTTTGTACAAGATGCCATTGTTTCAGTACCTTGTGTAATGTTTGTACAGTCTAATTTCTGTGATTGGTTTTGTATTTTATCCATATCAGAACTTATATTAAAGCTATAGTGCATAGTTTCTGTCACCCCCATGAGGAATTCTAAGTTATGACAACAAGTCAGCACATCCGCAAGACGCAAGCCTTCGGTGATTGCGCACCACCCCCACCCCTCCTCCACGCAGTTGCTTAGAGCGTTTATCCCATCAAGTCAAGGAGGACACGGAGGATTAAAAAAAAAAACATGGACTCTTCAGAAGAGGTAATTATCTTTTAATTTGTATGCAACAGAAATGCGGTTGGTCCGTCTGTCACTTTCTTTTGTGTAGGTGTTTTCTTAGCAGTTCAATTACTAACTGAAGCATTTTATGGGCGCTTCTTTGGGATTTCAGCTATACCTTCAACTGTTGCAGCAGTCGTCTTCGTCTCCAAAGCTGAACGCTGTTGTTGTCCTTTTTCAGTGGTGATGTAAAACGCATTAGTCGAGCTGCTGCTCGCGAAAGTCACCGGACTGCACAGTTTTGTAAACATAGCCATACTGAGCAATACAGAGAGAGTTTTGTGGAGCTGATGGGCTTAATTAGCTTTGTGTCAACTCATTTGGCAATTGCTTGAATGTAACGGATGTTCATTAATATAAAATATCCACGCACTATAGCTTTAAATGTGAGTATACTACATTTATGAGACATTTGTTTATAGCACGATTAGTGGTGGAGCACTCGCTTGTCATTACACTCGTGAATGTGAATAAGGGGACCCATGGGAAACACTGAACTGTCTACTGTAATTGATTTAGACGAGGGCTTCTTTAGTGTAGAATAAGTAAGAAGGAGAACAGGGAACCTAAGCTACGATACAACACAGCCTCTTCAGTTGGATGTCAGCCCCTCTTACCCTTCAAGCTGAGGGTGAAGGGGGGTGATTAACACTTAAAGCAACACTATGTAACTTTTCCCACTTTGGTGCCCTGACCGAAGCAGCGAGCCGTGCAACTTTTTAGTCCCAATGAGACAATCTGTAGGGGGACCGAAGAGGGAAAAGTTACATAGTGTTGCTTTAAATGATTCAACCTGGGCTCTTTTTTCACATAGCTGAACTCAATTTTAAACAAAAGCCTTCAAGCATGTGTTCTTACATTGTATTTAGAGATGTACCAACCCTTTTTGCTCCTGATACCGATTCCGATACCTCAACTCAGGGTATTTGATGGTATGACTACCGATCCAATACCAGCTCTCCCTTTTGTCCCCAAATTTAAATGTACAAGTTCTTCTATATATCGTGAGCGATGTCGTCTTTGACTGTGATTGAGATCTATTAAGGCTCAATTGTGCCGGAAATGATGAAATGTGTCAATTTTCACAGCCAACACAACTTAACATTAAGTGAGATAGCCCACACTGATTGTGTTGCCACCAGTGTCAGTCCTCTTTAACTGTAAAGCAAATCCTCAGAGCCACCCTTCATTCTCCTCTATTCATACCTCATCTCTCCACTTTTCTCATTAGACCCCTCCAGAGGTGTCAAAAGTAGTCACATTCATTACTCAAGTAGAAGTATAGATACTAGGGTTTGAAAAGACTTCACTCTCTCTGGATGGCGCAATTTATCTGGATAGGTTTTTTTTTTGTGTTTTTTTGAACGATGACAAGCCGGAATGAAAACAAGCTGAACTGAAATAGGAGTAACGAGGCTATTTTTAAAATGTAAGGAGTAGAAAGTACAGATAATTGCGTGAAAATGTAAGGAGTAGAAGTAAAAAGTCTGCTGTAAAATAATTACTCCAGTAAAGTATAGATACCCAAAATTTCTACTTAAGTAAGGTAACGAAGTATTTGTACTTTATTACTTGACACCTCTGGACCCCTCTTATTTTGTTAATGAGGAAGAGTCATCCACCCTCAGACTTTTGTTTAATTGACTTTGATCTATAACAAACAAGTTCATCAGCAGGCGTCAGTGGCTGTAGATTCACGTGCTGCTGTTGGATCACTAATTGGTTGATGGACCTAAGTTGTCTCTAAAAAAAAACTAATAAAAGACAGGAAGGAAGAAGCACTCTCCATCACCCATTCTCCATCTCTTAAGTGTTTATTTCATCAGTTGCACATTAAAGCACAGTCTATAGTGCTTTGCTCAAGGATATTTTAATTTGAATATGGCATAAAGTTTCCATTAGATGAGCGTTTACAATGAGGCCACCCTACACTATATGAACAAATGGTTTAAGTTAGTTTTTTACAAGGGTTTATATGTTTTTTAAACATGCATGTGTTTAGTAGCAGTTAGTAGGTGTGTGAAGCATTTTAACCTGTACAGATAAACCTGCCCCTGAACCATGCACCAAAACTGCAAAGTCTTGTTTTCTCTTCTCATTTGGTAGTTTGAATATTTAGACTCAGCAATTTCTTTTACAAATTGGAATAGAAATCTTTGTAGAAACAGTTTGCTGTCTCATCATTTCTTTGAAGATATCTGTAGACTCCATGCTCTAAATAATATTCCCAGTAGGATATATTTTTACATAGTCAGTTTCTTTAACATTTTTCCTCTTTTCACAGCAGCATAGAAACAATTTGTTTCAAAACAATTTGAATGTTTCTAATTCTGATTTCAATGAGTTTGTTCACACATGTTCAATCCAATTAAACCAGAGTTTATTGTCCCTTGACAACTGAAACAGTTGCCCATTTTGAATTTAAAGAGATAACTGCTCTGTAATAACTCAAAGTGGAATCTGAACCTTGTGTCATCAGCCCATAAATGTTGTTGTTGCTGTACTCTCCTTCCCCCCAGTAACCCAATCCCCGGACATTTTTGGTGTTACTCCATAAACACAGCTCTTATATCTTTTGTTTCTTTTCTCATATTTATGCGAAGTACTCCATGGAACTGGTTGCTCACAAACCCACTCATTCATGTTTGGCAGATTCTTCACAAGGGGAAATCTGTATCCCATGCCCCATCCATTGGTACCTCTCCAGAGTACCCAGAAACAATGTTTGATGACAGGGGACAAATACATATAGTTTGACTCAACTCAATTCACTTCTGGTACCAGTACTTTTCTCAATTTCATTTTCCACTGCAGTTGGTACCCCCTCTGTGTAGGCCGTATTCTTAGCTTATCATCAAAACAACGGCATGCGGAACTGCCGTGACATCCTCTTCAGCGCGACACCACAGATCCTTTGTTCAGCAACCAAACAGAGGAACGTCTGAAATTCGTCAATTGTTCGGTGTAGTGTACGGCGTAGTTTTGCAGGCTGACATTTTTTTTAAATCTTGTTGAAGTGAATAAAATAATTCTGGTCGTTATTGATGGTAGCTTATCTTTTTAAAATGGCGAGTTTGTGCAGGATGTCCCGTGTCGTGCTAGTGACGATTCTCTTTGACCAATCAGTGGTTTGCAGTGTTTTAACTACACCTTCTAGCATCAGCTCGCTACGATCCTTGACCGAAGTGGTACCGCAAAAAGTACCAGGTATTATCCAAAACATTTGCTAATGGAAAACCAAAAAAAGAAGGGTTTCAAGCGAGTTGAGTTCAGTAGAGTCATGCAGTGCCATACCATGCAGTGGAGATGCAGCAATAGTGACAAACCAGTGAGAAAATGCAAAACAGCTCACACAACAGCTATAAAAAAAATTCAGAACTGTGCCTCATTGCCTGTTTGTGTCACACATGTAAATATTGCATAATTATTGCATAGTAATTGTTTTCCTTATTGATGGTGTACATTAGCGTGTCTAAATCATGTCTAACCTGCTGCTGATCGTGTTTTTCAGTTGGAGTTTGTCTGAACACGCTGGCGCTGCAGGTCTGAAATTACTGTCTGGATCTTTGCATCAATGATGGCGTGTGTCCCTGTTGATTTTGTATTTGTGAGAATGAGCATGTCTGTGTGTCTGAATAGGGGAGCTGTCCACTAGAGTGTATAAGCTAGTTTAGAAACAAGAGGACAGCAGTTTGCTGTAAGCTGCATACATTTGGACAAGGTTCCTTGTAGGGAAGTCTCATAAAGGCGTAATTATTTATGCTCATTTGCATTGCACACTTTTATTTGAAATGCTTGCAGTCTCTTGGGTTTTATGCTCTGCATTTTGAGACTGTTCCTCTGGAAAACCGAGAATAGGAGCTCTTTAAAAACATAGCCCTGACTTCAAATACACTGTGCCTATTAGCAGCAATTGTTGAACCTACTGGAAGTCTGGTATAGACCTCTTATTCTATTCAAAGCCTAAATTAGTTAATGGCATATACATGTTTAGCATCAGATCTATTTAATCTCCAGCTGTGTTTGATCAGATTCATCCTTGTCATTTATTCATCTTTGTTTTTCTTCTACTGAGCTCTGATGGTGGATTTAAAGCTACAGTGCATAGTTTCTGTCTCCCCCATGAGGAATTCTAAGTAATGACAACAACACTGTCGGCGCGTCCACATGATACAAGCCTTCCGTGATCGTGCATGCGCCCCCACCCCTCCTCCACACAGTTGCTAGTAGCCAAGGAGGACACAGAAGATTTAAAAAACACGATGACTCTTCAGAAGAGGTAATTATATTCACTCGAGTTTCTGCGTGCGAAAGTCGCCTGACGATACAATCTTCTGAACACAGCCATACTGAGAAATACAGAGAGAGTTGTGTGGAGCTGATAGTCTTAATTAGCCTTGTAGCAACTCATTTGGCAATGGCTTTAATGTAACGGACGTTACAAAAAGTTACGCACCAAAGCTTTAAATGTTATATTTGAAATGTAAATTGAGAAAAGTTTACATGTATCTCCACTGGATTATAATGAAAACTAAACCTAAACAAAAACCTGTTTGCGAATAAATTATTTACACGAGTGATTAACACAGTATAATGTAGTTGTAATTTATTAATGTATTTGTCAACAACTATCCTTGGGGCACCCATAAGTGGAGGCTGATGTATAAACAGAAAACAAAAAAATATATAGTAAATCACAGTTTATAATAATGTGAAATATGTCTTCATAAGAGAAGTTATAATTGTTGACAAATAATTATACATTAATTAACAGTTTAACATGTTCTTATAGCTGCATACAACTAATTATACTGTGTTATAACACCAGTATTACATGTTTGAATACTGCTTAAAAATGTAAAAAAAATTTTAATATGGGAATTTAAAGTAAATGTTAAGAAATTATTAAGAAGCATACATTCTTCCTGACTAATAGTCACATGTTAGCAGTGTTACCAGAAGAAGAAGGGATGGACATAAGGAGAAGAGTAGATGACCTTAAAGCCAAAAAAGCCACCAATATCATTTAATAATAATAATCATTTTAATAAGTTGTATGTATTTATTGTAGTTAGGTAATATTATTTATGGTAGTTAGGTATTATCTCTCTCTCTGATGAAGATTTGACACAACAAATACAATTAAATTGAATTAAGTGTCTCGTCATACAGTCCCTTACAGATTATTTGTGGCTATCGTGAGATTAGCTAAATAAATTACTCTTTTTACTCTGCTCTTGATAATGCAGACCAATTGAAATTCATTAGTAAACACTGACAGTGTGGATGTAGCCGAAACATGCAGCTATGGAAACATGCAATTCCAATAATTGGATGGTTTGTAAGTTTTTCAAATGCAACCCTGCAGGGGAATACATTAAAATGGAAGGGAGTACATTATAAGGCCTTGTAAACATCTCCTCATTTACAGATCCTGCTGTTTTAAGAGGTTAACAACAAGTAACAAGCTCTTAAGGTGCTGGCCTAACTGCAATAATATTTCTCTCTAGATTCAAGGTTTGTTGGTTTCAGGGGAGAATCAAATCTCTTTATTATCAATAAATGATTGTCAAAAAACACACACCTCATACCTAAACGTCACGGAAGGTCCATTTCCAAAGACTCCCAAAACGACACATATGACTGTTCTGGTTACTGTTGCAAGGTGGTGGTTTAATCATGTGACCGTAATCATGTGAGCATTCTGTTTAAAAAGGCTCAGTTTTAACGTGAAACTGAAGTAGTTAAAGGTGCTCTAAGTGATTTGACGTGTTTTTTAGGCTACAACATTTTTTGTCACATACAGCAAACATCTCCTCACTATCCGCTAGCTGCCTGTCCCCTGAACACACTATAAAAAAAATTTAATTAATTAATTAATTAACTAATTAAAGCATAAAGAGTGGTTGTCTTACCATAGTTTGGGCAGCAGACCTTGAGCCAGCAGACACAGGAGAGCACCGTGAGATTGGTCAGACTGCACAGTCCAAACAAAACACCACAGAAGGCATAGGCAATACAGGTCTTCTCATTAAACAGCCACCTGGATGGAGAGAGAAACAGAAGAGAACATTAATTTGTTACTGACTGATTTCTCTGCAAGATCCTTCTGGTGATTTACACCCAGTAGCTGAAATAGGTGATACATTTGCTGACCTTTCCCTGGGTCAAATACAACTGTAGTGAGCAGTGATGCATTTTGACCCAATCATGGCACATATGACATCTATCAGCTCGAGGGATTAGAGCAAGCAGGGAAGGCCACGGGATGAAGCAGGAGAAATATGAGGGACAAAGTGCCATGTATTTCAACGTTTCATCAACCATTTGAATGCTTTATTTGCGTTGCATTTTTTAAATATCTAATGGAGATATAATGCTCCTACAGGACTGACAACCCCACCCTTCAAAAGATTTTTTGGACTATCTACAATAATTGTTTTTAATTTTAAAATTTTCATTTCTTCTCATCCTCTTTATTCATGTAACTGTGTAATGAAGGATGTACGTTGAGAGTGAAAGGCGAAGGGAAGACAATGATATAAGAAGTAAAGACGTGAATGCGTTTTCCTCCATTTATAAACATTTATGTCAATCTAGAAAAAAGCTAATTATGATGAAATTGGTTATTGTGCTTTAAAAAGCTTCTGAAAGGCCTACAATCGCACAGAAGACCTCATTGAAATGGTGCCTTTCTCTGCTCCTACACAAAAAAATAAGTCCGTCTTTACACTGTAGTGATCTGGAGATATTGAATATGATATAAAATGTATTTTAGAAAGATTTTTTATTATATTAAGAGCAGGGTTGGGCATCGAGAACCGATTCCTACTTGGAATCGGTTAAAAAATTATGATTCCATTGGAATCGTTTCTTTATTGGAATCGTTTGGAGGATTTGGTTTCAAATCTGATCATGGGTTCCAAATTTAACATGCGCAAGTTTTGGTTTCCGTAGCGACCAGGTGCTTGTTGTGTTGCAGCCATGGAGCACAGTAAGCGGTGCAATAAGCATGTGACCCGTTTCAACTCCACCCCTCAAAGAATCGGAATTGAGAATCGATAAGAACCGGAATCGCAACATGGCATCATGACTTTGCGTAAACATACACGCCACTTTCCTAAATGGCGTGTTATTGTACGCATTTTCAGCTATCCACATGTATGTCTACGCTGTATACAGCAGATGTAAACACGCCCACCACGTGGCCTCGCCACGTTGCGTGTTATCGCGAGAACGCGATGTACTATGGCGAGAAGAACGTCACACAAAAAGGTTGGGTTCAGGAAAAGAACACAGGAAAAGGCTTTAGTAACTAAACAGTGACAAAAACATGGAAAATAACGACAAAAACATGCTTAGGAAAACAATAAACGGTTGGGTGTAGGAAAGAAACATTGGGTAAGGCTTGAAAAAAAACAAATAAAAAAATAAAAAAACTTGCCACACGCGGTACGCAAACCCAGCTCTCCTGGGTGAAAGTCCTGTGTTTTACCCATCTGCCACCATTTCTTTATACTACTCACTACGGAAGAATCGTTAAAATCCAAACGATGTCCAACCCTAATTAAGAGGACGACTGCACATGGTCTTAACCACCTTTACAAGGTGGGGTGCTCTTCATAAAATCTGATCAGCAATATGCAGAGGGAAAACCCCAAATCACACAGTACTGCTTGTAAAGCTTAAAGCTGCTGTGATCAATATTTTTTTAATACAATGTTTCAAGTGACTATGTGAAAGCAATGTGACCATTTGAAAGGGGTCGCTGTGGTGGTCACAGTCACACAATTGAAGGTTTAAGGTTGTACACACTCAGCAACAACACCACATGTTCAGTTATTTTTAGTTACCGTCACATTAATGGTACATTAAAGACATTAGTTTGTTTGGTTTAAAATTAATGTATTAGCACTGTCATGTTGCAATTTAATTTTGTATTAATTAATTTCTCTTTGCATTTAAGTTACCTGGCTGCAGTTCTCTTCCTGTTGAACAAAAGATGGGACATTTTATGCAGAGGCCCCAGTCTTGGACCTTTCCAAAAGATCTGATAGCAGTAGGGAATCAGGGTTTCTTCCTGCATGTTTGAGTTATTATCCATGTTGTCCTCCCCTCTGTTTATTGGTTTGGTCAGTGTGTATATATATGTGTGTCCCTCATGTCTCATTTGAAAGCTCTGTTAATTTAACATCTTGATTATGTTAGCCTAATTTTTTATCAGAGTTATGTTTTGTTGACCTTTTTAAGGGCCCTATAGCTCTTTGCCTTATCTGCTTGTGAATCTTTGTTTGGGGGGAAATAAACCCAACCTTTTGAACTTTAAACCTGTGTTCCTGTGTTTCTTGACTGCTTGGTCCACGACAGTCGCTCATAGTGTGGACCTGAACTCAAAATTGTCACCTGAATATGCAGATTTATAAATGTACTTTATTATCTGCTTAAATCTAAAAACAGTCAAATTCAGATTGTCTAATATTGATCTTTTATTTGTAATGTATTAGGTAATGTAAACTCCGGCTCAGGTTGTTATAACCCCCTGATTCTCCGAAAACAATGAATCCAATCCAAATTTATTTATAGAGCACATTTAAAAACAACAACAGTTGACCAAAGTGCTGAAGACATGACATTGGTATCCTTGATGGCAGCTACAGCCCTGCTTCTAGATAGATGAAAGAAGAAAGAGTGGTGATAACTTAAATGGCCACTTACATGTGAGTAAAGGCTGAGGAGCTAGCCAGTGGAAACAGGGTTATGGTCATGCCCAGGTCACTGATAGCCAGGTTAACCACAAAGAACTCTGCCGGCTTCAGGGAGGACTTCTTCCTATAGGCCACAAACATCAGGATACCATTTCCCACCACCGATAGCATCCCTAGGAGACAGAGTGGCAGGAAACTTGAACTTTGAACACACATTCTGACAGATAAAGGCTGTAAACCGAGAAAAACAAAATCACATTACTTACCAAAAATGGTGTAGATAGTTCCCATGAGGAAGTCAAGGTCTTTTGATATTCTGGACACAAGCAGAAATGTTTCAGAGGCATTTCCCATCTTGACCAAACATCGAAACAGATAGGGAGAGAAAAATTATTTACGTTAAAATTGTTGCTATTGTTCTTAAGTTTTCGCCTTCAGGCAGCAAAAAATGTAAAGCAAAACCAATTTCTTCATTTCAATTCAATTCAATTCAATTTTGAATTGGATTGAATTCAGATTTACATCCTGATACCCCAGACAGAACAAAACACAAAGTGACTTGTGGATCAGACCACAGCTACTGTTACAATGCCCCATAACCGAGTTGCAATGATAAACTCAGTTTAGCTTCACTTTACCAGCCTCATTAGTACTGCTTTCACAATGACAGAGCCCACATTGGATGTATGCTGCTGAGGTTTTCTCCCACAGTGATGTAGCCTATATCTCTTACTACCAGGTACAACTTGAGATAATGCATAATAACCCGCATCACATCACACAGCACTTCCTGTCACTTGTTAGCTCTATCACCAATTGTTTTGTGAGTGGTGACATAACAAACCATGAGGGATGTTTACAATATCTCCACCTCCTTCTCTTTTTTAAATTTGGAAGCTATAAACAGTCTCATCAAAGTGCAGAGGCTGCTCCCATGTACAAATCCAATACCATCCTTCACTTCAAATTGAGTCATTTGCATACACAGTATGGCCTGCGGTCAATGCAGTTTTCATTGTGGCCGAGGCAAGTTGCTGAGGCAATCTTTTTTTAAAGGAATTCATGGGTGGAGATAACATGTAAATGTATTCATAGCATTTCTATTTACTCAATGACTTCACCTCTACTTACATATTAAAGGGAGCCAACAAAAGGAAGAGACACATTAAATCACCTGAGGGTTCAGAGTGTAGCTGCTTGTAGATAAATCCCTATTACACAAAACTCAGGAGATCATCTTCAAAGAGAACCAGAGGTGAGGAAATTATTTTAATATTTTCCTATATGGACCTTCTATTACAATTTGATGTGGCCTCCGTGCACAGGTTTCTGTGCAAATGCAAGTATTTGCTTGCATTGTCCTTGTATATGTCCTCAACAAAGCTGCGGAGGAAAGTCTGGCTAGTCCACACAACATTCCGAGATGGGAGAAAAACGTGCTTTGGTTTATTGGCATTTCTTAAAACCAATCACAATTCTCTTGGGCGGTGCTAAGCAACGGACAGAGCCACGGTGTTGCTGCAAAATAGCCTCAGGAAGAAACTTGTTTTGGTGGAACGTGTACTTTCAAAGGTTGTTTTAGTTGTGCAACAGAAAACTCAGATTGGACAGATAGCCTAGCTAGCTGTCTGGATTTACCCTCTGAGGAGCAGTTAACAATAGTCCTCTTAAATTGACCAGAGTTTAAAATAACAACACAAAGAAAGCAGAAGGTAAAGGACATCCTGCCGAAAAGAGTGACATCCTGCGGAATTTCTGGCAGTACCGTAGCAATCCTGTAAGTGGAACGTCGTGTATATAGACTATACAAAGAATACACAAGTAGTACAAGTAGTGATGGAAGTGTCAATATAATGAGAAATACATCCTATGCAAGAATACTTATAATACACCAAATTTAAGGCTAACAGTACCTTTAACTCTCTTAACTTTTACCATTCATTCTCTATGGTAACTCTTAAAGTGATGGTTCGGAGTAATTCACCCTAGGGTCCTTTGCACCATGACCTCGAGCCAAACACCTCCCCAGAAGCTTTTTTTACCTGGGTCGAACATTGGGAGAGTTAGCTAGAGTAGCGTTATCAGCTGAATAGCTTAGCGCAGGGGCTAATGGACCCACGTTTGTATCTTGTAAGTTACCCCACTAATAATGCCTGAAATGATACCAAACGTCTACAAGTAGTACAAATAGGTTATGCTCTCATAAAACGATGGATTGGAAAGTTTGTAAAAGTACCCAGAAGTTTATGAACCACTTGCCTGCTCTCTTCAGCTCTCTGTTGCTGCTGCTGCTGCTACCTGCAGTTAGACGCGAGTGCTTAGGGCCGTCTACAAATTACTACACCGAAAGAGATACAACAAAAATATTTATTAATTTAATGATTAAATAAGGTAATGTCTCCAAACTTACCTCAATTATAACTTGTCTCCTGCTAGTTATACTACAGCACTTACTTTAAAAAAGTTAAATTAAAAATATTTTTGTTGCATCTCTTTTTCGGTGGCTAATTTAGAGCGATACTTAACTAAAACACGTACAGCGAAGCCAGCGAAGGCAAGTGTTATTTACATAAACTTCTGGTGTGCTTTACAAACTTCAATCCACGCAGTTTTATGAACAACTTTTGCCTATGGGCGCGTATCATTCGGGCATTAACCAGTGGGGTAACCTACAAATACTAACGATATTTGCGCTTAATCAGCTGATAACGCTACTTAACTTTCTCTATGTCGAACCAGGTAACTTTAAAGTGTTTGTGCAGATCATCAGGCAATTACATCTCCGAACAAACATGAAAGGTAATGATCGACAGTGAAGGTAAAGGTACTGTTAACTTAAAAGGTGTGTCGCATGTTCTTACGCCAGGATATATTTCTATAATATTTTACTCCATCACTACTTATTTTTTATAAATATTCTTAACTTATAGTCGACGTTCCACTAAAAAGTTATGCATTACGCCAGAAATGCTCTTCGAGGATCTGCCTATATCAGTACAAACAGAAAGAGAGGGCAAACTTGTCAAGGAGAGTGAAGGAGACAGAGACTGGTGTAAATGAATAGGAGGCTGGAATGAATAAGCGAGGACAAATGAAGGATGATGGAAATAATGTAACTAAAACTGTCAGAAGTCGGGATTGAAAGCAGAATGATGGTGATTACTCATAAGCCGAATGGGACAAAGGGACAATGTCAAAATTCAGTAAAACTGAAATCATCCACACTTATCAATGAATACCCTTAGGAAATGCAAGGTGAGAGTAAAATTGGGAAACAGATAACTGTAGTGATATTTACACATACGCTAATCCCTTGAGTCTCCAATGCTACAGTACACAGACTAGACACCAACTTCACTGTCAGTATATATATGTAATATATTAGTATACAACATATTAGCTGCATGATTGTGTAACTCACACTATGTAGTTCTTTTTAAAAATTATATTTGGATTAACTTTTTAGAAAGGCCTGACCAAGGACTGGGGTTGTAAATTAGCCAACTGGCTAGAAACCTTTTATGCAACACATCTACTCACATTGTTATGGCTTGATTATGATAATCGTATGTAATAATGTGCGCTGCATTGTCCTTGATAAATAAACAAATAAAAAAAACAAAAAGACTGATCTTCTTCTATCACAACAAAAGCAGCTGCCTTCTTATTTTTCCATCCTCCTCCTCAGTGTTTATGGAGCAATGGAATCAAACTGGCAAAACCCATATTTTAATTTACAGGGTTCCAGGTTGGGAGTTGTAGTGTTAAGCAGCAGTCGATGAATCACAGTTGGAGCTAGTAAAAAATAATGATTTATATCAGAACTTTAGCTCACCATTAAGATCCACAGCAAGGAACTAAATAAATCACATTTATCTGAGCACACTGCTACATGAACAATGAACAGAGGTAAAACAGCAAAATAATAATGTTATCAAAATAAGGAAATATGCAGTAAATAGTTTCCAAAATGGCTTATTTACAGTTTTTTTCGATTGCTAAACGACAGTGGGCACAACTGGAGTCACATGTGCAAAACTCTAACTACAGTCTGCACAGCAGCAGTTCATGTGGACCAAACTCTAGTTCATTTTTCATTGCTTGAACACAGTTTTCAAAACTCTACACACTTATCCCATGACTTTAACCACAACGTGCAAAACACTGTCGATTTACAGCACTTTGTTCAAATGCTAACACACTGCTGTCAAAACTGTAAACCACACATTCAAAACAGAATAGATTTCAGTCTGGTGCCTATCAAACACTGCTGATTGCAGTTTTAGCTGAAAGCCTAAGCAGGTGTCTTGTTTTAGACTAGTTAGTGAACATATACGGTATTTATACAGAGAAAGCTCAGAAAGTCTTTTTTTGTATACAAACACCAAATAAGAATGAAACAATCATACACTGTACTGTTTGAGAGAAACGGGTAAAAGAGCAAAGATACCAATATGTCCAGGTAAGATGTCTGAGGTTATGTACACAGCTATAAAAAAAAGTGAAAAACACAATATCTTTACAATAGTAAAACTGCGTTCTTACTGTTTTTCAGAAAGTAATGGAGGTGAAAGCAATAGAAACACCACATTCATTTGTATTTAGAGATGATGCAGACATCCAATGTGATGAAGAAAACTTGCCACATGATGCTGGAGAGAGGCAGGATTAGTCACACTATTCGTTGGTACTGTTATGTACCTTTAGTTTTTTTCCCCAGTAATTCCATAAATTACTAGAGACAAAATACTTTATTGAAGAAAACTGCTGATTTTCATTCCTTCTTGTTTACCTTATGTAAAAATTGGTATGCTATACAATCTATATTTTTTCCTTAAATAAACTGTTGAGTAGTGTCAAGTCACTCAAATTTTTCAAACTGTAAAGATGAGAAAGTTTGTAATTTCTGTATTGGTGTTTGATGCTAGTGTTTTTACCCTCAGTGTGTTCTGAGTGACAGTGTGTGTTATCTCAGTGAGGCCTGTGCATACTGTTTGAGACGTGTGTTAAGAGTTGTGTTGCTTTGAATGAGTTTTGCAGGTGATGTGAACTGTTTAGCTCAGGTGACTGTAGGTAGTGCAGACTGTAGTTTGAGTTTTGCACATGTGACTCCAGATGTGCCCATGTCGTTTAGCAATCGAAAAAAACTGTAATTCAATTGTACCCATGCATCATATGAAAATCATTAAAGATCATCACATTTTCCGATACTAAAGTTCTGGTCAATGATGAACACTGGTTGCAGAATATTCCAAGCACACCATAAAAAATACATGCACGCACGCACGCACGCACGCACGCACGCACGCACGCACGCACAGCTTTAAGAACACAGAAAGCTGGAGTTTTATTATACTGGCACACATTTTGACTACAAATCTCATAAATTAATTCACTCATCCACCTTTTTCTCTGCTACATTAAGCCAAGATACTGTGTGTGATTATGTAAATGTAATGCTTATCATCCCATTCATTTCCGCAAGGCATCACTCATCATATCTGTTATTCATCAGAAGCACTTTTTCCAGTATGCAGATAGACACAAAGTAAGCATAATGCTAGTTAGAGTGCAGTCAGGGGGAACAATGACAGATCAGTTCCATGATAATTTGAAATAAAGTAGAAGAGACACACATTTTAAATCTGTTTATATCTGTGGAATAGTGTTTTCTCATATCTTCAACTGTCATAAATCTGTAGTGTATAATTTCTGGTGCACATTTTTGTAAAAAGACAGAAAGAGAAGAAAAAAGAGATATTCAAGGAATTATATAATTATGTATGTCTAGGAAGATATATATTAGTAGCTGCTGCATAGCCGGGAAAAGCAAAAAGATTCACAATGGTTACTGCAAGTAATATAAAGAATATATTTGGTATATAATACCACTATGAAAATGTCTGTGCATATTAAATTAGATTTTAAGACATAACATTTTGAGCCTGAAATCAAGTGGTTTCAGAGGTGGAAGACCCAGACAGCAAACAGAAGTTTATCCTCACTAATGATGTGTGTTTTAGAAACAACCAATAGGGCCTGACTAAAGGCCCTCAGGCTCATTAAGAACCAACAAATCCAAAATGTAACCTGGCCTGTACCGCTTTGAATGTTATCGGTGATATCTTAACATAATTTTTTAAAGGTTCACAGGCAAGGATAGATGTAACATGATCCCGGCTGTCAGATTACGATGAAGCTGAGTTTCTGCATATTGAATTATCTGGAGCTGGGAAATGGTTTTCTGAATCCCGATTGCAGGTGTTATGTTATTCCAGCTGTGATAAAATATCGTCCTGGATCACTTTTTAAGGTCGACAAATGATAGAAAAGACTGAATTTTGATCTAAAGTGTGTACTGTAAACACAAACACACACTCCAATATTACAGTGTGAAAACAAGTTACTCTATTTATAGTCTAAACCTTGTGTCAGTAACCTAAACTGCATGATATAAGATCCAGCCCTCTGGAGGGGGGAACACACATTACCCGCAACTGAGCCTGATTTTCTCTGGATGGATGGATGGATGGATGGATGGATGGATGGATGGATGGATGGATAGATAGATAGATAGATAGATAGATAGATAGATAGATAGATAGATAGATACTTTATTGATCCCCAACATAAGCATGCTCTACACTATGACAGGGAAGACAGGAAATATTTTTTTCCCACAGTGCTATGAAAGAAAAATGGGCAAAAAAAAAAATAGAACAGAAACGACCAGAAAGGGATGTATCTTCAAGAGCTGAGATTATACAGTGTAAGCCAATTCTATTAAATAACCATGATTATGTAAACAGGGCATGAGTGATTATCTTGTTTCCCCCAGATATTACTGATGAAAGAGATACAGAAGAATGAGAATCCCTCTCTCACACGTTTTTATTTTCCTCCTCAATCTTGTGTCCCTTACCCTTCTACGATCAAGACTCATCACTCCTTTACAGTAGGACATACAGGTAGTACCCTTCACAGGAAGTCATATCAGTTTTTAAAAGTGACACAAGCTCACTGTGAACAGCAAATCACTGGAAGAATTTAAAAAACAGTGGGAGAATCAAAAATATGAGTATAATGAATATCATAACTCAGTGGTAGTTTCTAACTTGGCAGTTAGCATCAGTAGTATACTATGTTGGCTGTGAGTCAAATTCCAGGTATGGTCTCAGTTCTGACAGGGCCCCTTCATTATTAACACGTGTCTATTTTTGATGATGGAGTGGAATATAAACTGGAAAATAAACTGCTCCAAATGGCCTCCATTATGGCTCGCTCCCTTCATTCCTCAACCTCCTGTCACTTCCTGCTAGTTGCTACTTGGTGAGCGAGAGAACGAAAGTGAGGAAAAGTGAAAATGCTTTTAGATCCACCCCATCTCTCTTCTTCCCCTCCACTGTCTCATGTCCTCATATTTCATCCTCATGGTCTCCCTCAGGGTATTCATTCATTTGTTGAATGAATAAATCCTTTATTTAATTTTTCAGAAACACAGGTTGTTAGGCCACATTTCACCAAATTAGTTTAAATTGTTCAATCCATTTAAAGCCTTTGTATCTATTTAATGATTTAGATTGAAATACCATACCCTAAAACCATCAAAGTGTCCACATCTCTAAAACACACATTCTCACTTGAGTAGTGCCAGTCTACGTGCTGTATTTCTTTATTTTGAAATGTTTTGGTTTGTTAAATTGCACCAGTGGCATTTCATTTCATATACAGTATCTTCCATACAGTATGAAACATGCAGAATTACTTACTATGGTAAAGAAAAAAGAAACGTTCCTATAGTTTTAAATGTACAGTGGTATTCAATAATTCTGGACAAAATAACACTTTAATAGGTCAGTGTAATGTGAATATGACAGATTTTCATTTGTGCATAATAAAATGATTTACAGTTTTTTCCGATTGCTAAACGACAGTGGGCACAACTGGAGTCACGTGCAAAACTCAAACTACAGTCTGCACTACCAACAGTCACCTGAGCTAAACAGTTCACATCACCTGCAAAACTCATTCAAAGCAACACAACTCTTAACACACGTCTCAAACAGTATGCACAGGCCTCACTGAGATAACACACACTGTCACTCAGAACACACTGAGGGTAAAAACACTAGCATCAAACACCAATACAGAAATTACAAACTTTCTCATCTTTACAGTTTGAACAATTTGAGTGACTTGACACTACTCAACAGTTTATTTAAGGAAAAAATATAGATTGTATAGCATACCAATTTTTACATAAGGTAAATAAGAAGGAATGAAAATCAGCAGTTTTCTTCAATAAAGTATTTTGTCTCTAGTAATTTATGGAATTACTGGGGAAAAAAAACTAAAGGTACATACGTAACAGTACCAACGAATAGTGTGACTAATCCTGCTTCTCTCCAGCATCATGTGGCAAGTTTTCTTCATCACATTGGATATCTGCATCATCTCTAAATACAAATGAATGTGGTGTTTCTATTGCTTTCACCTCCATTACTTTCTGAAAAACAGTAAGAACGCGGTTTTACTATTGTAAAGATATAATGTTTTTCACTTTTTTTTATAGCTGTGTATATAACCTCAGACATCTTACCTGGACATATTGGTATCTTTGCTCTTTTACCTGTTTCTCTCAAACAGTACAGTGTATAATTGTTTCATTCTTATTTGGTGTTTGTATTACAAAAAAGACTTTCTGAGCTTTCTCTGTATAAATACCATATATGTTAACTAACTAGTCTAAAACAAGACACCTGCTTAGGCTTTCAGCTAAAATTGCAATCAGCAGTGTTTGATAGGCACCAGACTGAAATCTATTCTGTTTTGAATGTGTGGTTAACAGTTTTGACAGCAGTGTGTTAGCATTTGAACAAAGTGCTGTAAATCTACAGTGTTGTGCACATTGTGGTTAAAGTCATGGGATAAGTGTGTAGAGTTTTGAAAACTGTGTTCAAGCAATGAAAAACGAACTAGAGATTGGTCCACATGAACTGCTGCTGTGCAGGCTGTAGTTAGCGTTTTGCACATGTGACTCCAGTTGTGCCCACTGTCGTTTAGCAATCGAAAAAAACTGTAATACATGCATTAGCAACCTTTCCAAGTGGAAACATATCAACATGTCTCTGTACAGGCTGTTCTCATGAACCACTACGTACATATACGTAGCTATGAAAAGTTAAGCACTGAAATTTGTAAGCATTCCACATTATTTTCTCTTTATGCACCACAATGACTGCTGCTGTTTGATATCATATGGACCTGTTAATGAGAACACATTGCTCTGTAATCACTTAAAAGTGCAGATGAATCCTGGAAGACAAGCACCTGTTCCCTGGGACACTTAACAATTGCTGACAGGCCTTCTATAATTCACCTCAAGAAAAGAAGTGGCAATATTCTGCCTGTCAATCTCATGAACACTAATGTAGTAAAATCAATCCTTGCCTCAGAGGTTAAACAGGTAGAAAATGACAGGACAAAATGGGCCTTAAATTATTGAAGAGTGAGGTGTCACTGCAGTTCCCTCTCAGTCAGTATAAAAGGGAGATGGAGATGATTGTGGTTATACTGTATAACATACTGTAAACTGTCCGTACATCTTCAGGGCCCCCCTACCTGCCTGCTCGCCTCTCATTGAAAATGAATTACGAGGAAGACCTTTATACAGTAGTTTATATCGTCCCTTCATTTATCCCTGCTCCAATGTCCAAACACTCCTCTCCATCTTCCAGTCATACAGCCATGATCCAACAACTCTCCTTTTAATCTAAACATTTACTCAGGTTCATGCAAATTACATATGTTGCAGTAGTCTCTTGCATTCCCACATGCCCTGTCTCATTATCATTTATACATCCATCTGTTCACCTCTTCGCATCTTAGCAAAATGCTCAAACATAGACATTATCTCTTGGTTTGCCTTTAACATTAAGAGCGACTCAAATCCCTCATCCCTCACTCATCTGTTCAACTCAAGCTCAGCTGCCTCTCCAAACACAAGCCTTCAACATTTCCATATCTCATAGAGGGATTTAGCTTTGTGACAAACAGACCGATGATATGTATATATGCGTGTCAAACATACAGGTTGCACTTGGGCTTCATTACTCAAAGGAATCAGCCAAGGTTTTAATTATTTATTTGGAAAAATGTTCAGGGTTCAAGCTACATCATGCAGGACTTTTGTTCTCTTTGTGTGCTAAAGACTTTGGGGTGAAAGGACAACACACCTTCCTCCTCCATATATTATCTGCTACACTGCATGTATGTATGTATGAATGTATGTATGTATGACAGTATGTATGTATGTACTGTATGTACTGTATGTCTCTGCCTTATCCTTCCCATTTGCTAACAATTTCCTGCTCTCTCCATTCTTTTTCAGCTTCTCTCTGTAGGAGCTTTTAGAAGTGCAATGTTGTATGTATATAATTTCCGGTGTTAACATTTAAATAGGGCAATTTAAGTATGATGACTGCATGAAATACGGAGAAGGGAAAACATTTCACTTTGATAGGTAATTTTCATGTTCAGCATGTGTCACAAACAACAAGCAGGTGTTTGATAAATTGCTAACCTCAAACCTGAATCTCATAACATGCAGAGAGAAGTGCATACACTCGATCAACAGGGGAAATTTGCTTCTGTTCATGTCTCAAAAATATGTTAACAGTTCCAGAAATGAAATAATAAAAAAAAAAAAAAATCAAATTTCAACTGTGGGTTCAAAGCAAGGTTTAGTTTTTTCTTGTATCTTTTTGTATCCTAGTCCCCTAATTGTAGTGCAGAAGTTTTCATGTTTGTTGTTAATCCTCAAATCTCGTCTGAAATCCACTGTTCAGCTTTTTGTGCATGTTGCTCTCAGCTCTGCAAAGCTGTATCGCAAACTGTATTCAGCATCTTTGGTTTATCTGATTATGTACTGAAGATGAGCAGTAAAATAAACAATACACTTCAGCACACTTGTTTTCCCTACAAAGAACACAATCTAAAAATACAGCTAAATAGGCTGCTGATTGCTCATCCTATGGGGACTTCTCTAATTCTGTTGTTATATATATTTAAAGATAGACTTGTTGCTGTCAAATATGTTTTGATGCAAATGTAAATGCTGCATGGATTATGTTCAGTGACAACGTTGTTGAAGGAAGTGTTACTTTTTTTAACTGCACACAAGACATAGGGAGGTGGTCGGTGGTGAATGGTGGGAGTACAAAGGGCCCACCAGAGAAGTTAGCCTTCAGGGCTTTCTGCCAGAAAGGGTTTATTTTAACCCAAACCACTATCTTTTTAGTCAACGTAACCAAGTAGTTTTGTTTTTTAAGAATTATCCTGGGAGAAAAGGCTTTCTAGCAGAAAGCCCTGACAGCCAACTTCTCCCATGTGTGTTTGTAGTCATTATCCTTGAATTTGTTGTGCTTTTTCCAACACTATTTTCAGTTTTACAATAGCTTCTAGTACAAACTTCAGAGGCCAACTCCTTTCTTCAACCTTTACTGGAAGTGTGTTAAGCTCGCTAGCCGTGCACGTACATCCCACCCACAAAGTGCGTCACAAGATCTCTATTTGATACAAATGTATCTGATATTTCAGCTATTACAAAATACAATCTATGGGCATAAACAGTCATCTATCAGTCTCTAAAGAAAGAAGAAACCGAGCAGAAATGCGGATAATCTATTCCTAAACTTGTGTCTTTTTGTGCATTTGTAGGTGAATGATGATAAGTGTGGAGCTATGTAAGTCCATCTGACTCCTCCATGCCCTGCCGTTGCCCTGCCTGAGGACTCCCACGAGGCCAACAGAGGGTTCCATGTGGGAAACAAAGAGATCCAGTAGCTAAGCCAGACCTTTACTCTCTCCACAGGACCTGCCTGCTGCTGTGACTGCAGGATACCTGACAGAGATGGATGGGTTAAAAGATATGTGTTGGCACAAAACAAGCTCTAATACACTGTATGTGTAATGTGTATATACTGTATCAGTGTGATATAAAACGTAATGACAGCATTGTGTTTCAGAAGGATTTTCATCGTGTTGTTGGTATGCAGTGACAATGTGACCTACCGACAGGTAATGTTAAAAGTCCACATCCACTCAAAAATGGGTTTCTTATTGTTCTTTCACTTGAGAATTCAACTTTGACTGTGCAAAATGTAATACTAGAAGAAACTAGTTTTCACATTCATCTGATGACGGGGGAAATCTGAATTTAAGATGTGTACATACTCAATGATTATGTGACATCACAATAATTTGAATGCCAATCTGAAACCTCTAGTGCACATAGACTGAGAATAGACTTTTCAGTGAAGTAGGACACATTGTGTCCAGTAGTTAAACCTTTGAAATTAACAATATTTGCATATTCCTATATTCTGGATTTTTGAGGACTAAATGTAATTTCAAGAATTTGTAACTAATCAACTTTTTTTGTGTGGAAAACATTATTATTCAAAGCAAAATATTTTGAAATGAATTAAAACATCTGGAGGGTATCTTTATATTTTTATAAATATATTTTTTTACAAGAGTGAAGTTAGACGGCATTGGCATGTGTTAGAAAAAAAATCTAAGACATGTTTCTTAAATTGATGAGGAAGGAGTGAGGCTTGGTCCAATGAAGAATTAACAAAAGGTTTAATAAACAAAATGATGAAATTGCACTCTGCAGTGGACTGAAAACATGCTTCCCCCTTGTGGGGTCACATTTAACAGTCCCAAACATTTCTCAGTATCACAATTATTTTCCCTTGAAGTCATGGGCGGTTCCTCAAATGAAAACTCTCTCTATTGGTCTGTTGCCCCCCAAGACAAGGCGCACCTCTGAATTCTCAGGTTACTCCTGGTCAAGATGAAAGGTTTGTAACGTGTGATTGTCAATCCCCCTCTAGCTTACAGAAATACACATTCATTTGTCCTAATCTCGTCTTCGCCTGCAGGGGGGTTGGCCCCAAGAAGGCTGGGAGAGTAGGTATCTTTCCTGTGAAGACAATGAGTCTTTTCCAGAATGCTAAATGACAGACACGACCTAATCAACACAACAACACTCTGCCGCTTGCAAGCTGCAAAGTAAATCTGTGAATACCTCAAAACATAAAAGTACATTGGTATCAAATATCGTAATAGTAAAATATAACTTTGTTTTCCCTTTTTAAAACTCAACACATGTCTGGAAAGGTGCAAGTCAACAAAACTACAAAATTGTTAGTGGTAATTGCAAAGTGAATATGGAGAAAGTCAACCTAACTCAGAGGGTTTTACAATCGGAACAACATACAACACCCTCTTACCATAGACTTGTAACTTGGATAAGGAAAATCTCCCAACTAAAAAGGGAGAAACCTCAGGAAGAGCAACAGAGCATCCTTCTTCCAGGATGAGAGACATGCATGTTGGCATATGCAAATGATGGAAATAGCTAAATTACAATACTAGCTAAGTGCATATACAGCAAAGGATATATTGCTCACTACTCTGTCTCTCACACTGACTACAGCTTCAAATCGTTCTTGCCTCCCATTCTCATCTCATGGCCACCACTAATCCTTCCAGAAGAGCTTTTTGCACCACACAAAATTCTCCCAAATATACATTTTTGAGTTGGGAAACTGCAGTTTAGATGAAAAAAGGTTGGCTGCATTTAGTTTGTTGGATGTAGTATGCCTCAGACCAATTCTACCATTCCTACAGCAGAAACATGGTCAGAAAATCTCAGATGGGCTTTCCAGCTGCATCACGCTGTCCTGCAGTGGCACAAAGCAAAACCACAGTTTGTTTAAGTTTCAATGATTTATATACACTTAACCCTCACTTGTCTTAATCAAATGACATAAGCCAATTGCCATGACATCACACATGTATGTGCATCCAAAGAGCAGCTGTTGGAGCAGCGATAATCAATAAACAGGGTCGGCGTGGAGAACTAAAATGCACCATGACTGCAGCTCATGGGAAAACTATGACTGAGGTTGGTGATCTTCTAAGTAGCCCCACATAGAGTAGAAAACAGAAAGAGAAGGTAAGAAAAGAAAGAAAGACAAGAAGGTTATGACAGCTTGTCTGTGCTCCTGTTTGGTACGTGGCTGACGGTAGCCCATCTAGGGCTCTTATTCTCTTGTCTTGCACGCTAAGACCTCAGAGAAAACTAAGCTCTCTCAACCTGGGTTCCACTACTGACAGTATATAAACAACACTGATGTACTGTAGCAGCCTGCCAAGGTAAGATTAGCTTGGCAAGTTCAACAGTTAGACGAGAGTGAGCCAAGTCAAGAGACAGGTGCAGGACCTCCGAGGGCAGACAGACAGAGGGACAGACACACTCACACGCACACTGTTAGACAGCAGGCACTTGCAATATTGTAAGAGTCTGTTGCGAGTCCTGTTGCGATGTATCTATCATCTTCCATTCAGAATTTGGGATCCATGAACGACTTGTTACTAATCAAAAGCACGTCTCATTACTAATCAGATATGTGGCTAAGGGATTGTTTACTTGTCATGGTCTTTTTGCCGATGAAATGTGGATCTATTAACTTTGAGTACCTGAACAATATTTGCTCTTGTTTGCTCATACGCTGCTATGATGCAGCAGTCACAGCAGGCCTTACTTACCCTCAATACTTTCATATTATGCAAGTGTGAATAAATAGATTTACATATTGGCCGTGTCTCATAAACCTTTTCAGTACACAATGATGGCTTACAAAGCATTTGTATGTTTTATATGCTATTTTCTTGTTGATTTTGAGTTGAAATATATAGCTGTTTTCAAATAATATAGCTCAATCACTCACATAAAAAAGCTGGGTCACCACAGCTGAGACCTTACAAAAGCAACTCCAGGGCATACTATTTCCCAGACACCACTGACTCAGGCAGTTAAATGGATTTATGTAAGGGCCTCTTGATCTTCATCAAAAATGAATACAGATAGCAGCAAGGCAAGGCAACTTTATTTATATAGCACATTTTAGCAACAAGGCAATTCAAAGATTATTTTCTTGATTCATCAATTAAATGTTTGGTCTATAAATTGTAAGAAAACAGTAAAACATGCATGCCATAATTTCATTTTCATTTTCCATTTCACTTCCATTCTCATGTGTTTTTTCTGAAATATGTATCATTACAGTAGAGGGATACAGCTACATGAACTGAATATATTCTAGATTGTTATTGAAATTGTGACTTTTAATTTTAGGAAGTGGCCATAACAATTTTGTGAGCATATACTTAGACACACATTGACAGACACACAAGCGCATTGATTAACCGGGCACTCAAACTGTGACAGACATGATGAGTGGAAGAGCAGAAGTATTTTGAGGTGGAACAGGATACTTAAATGTCATTTCATTCGAGTGTCTCTTTTGTGGGAGAACTATTGGTCTTGACAATCTCTCTAAAGACTTCTGACCTTCACAGACATAAAACAATCATCACGCACTCAAGAGTGTTACCCAAGATTGTTTAATCCCCCAAATCTCTCTCTCAATTTCTCTAAGTGCTGTATGTGATGGAAAACCAAAACTATGAGCTAAAAGAGCTTAACGTTCAAAAACTGCAGTTTGGTGTTGATTCTCTGTGGTTTGACAAAATGAGTCACCCCTTTCACATTAGCCTACATAGAGCTATTTGATTGTCAATATCACAAATATTGTCTAATGCAGGTTTAAGAAAACATTGCATTTTTACACTAACCACAAAGTACAGCTGAAGCTGACACTGATGGCATTCGTTTTGCAGGTAATTAGTCATAAACCAAACAAATTGATGAAAGGTTGGGGGATTAGCAGGATTTGGTAGGATTCATCCTTTAAAGCTACAGACACAGCTCCTCTGTAACTCAACATTACAGTTAGTTACACTGGGATCTATGGCCTGAAGCGGCAGCATCTGATGTAATAAAGAGGGTATTTGTATATTCTTATGAAGTGTTTGTTTAAGCTATTGCACCTAAAGCAGCTGAATTTGATCCTGTTGCTTTCACTTATGAACTGCAAACAGACTGAAATGCTGGGATTTTTTCTATTGTTCTAAATCTATTCTAATTGTATATTTCCATTAATATACCTTATATTTATAAACTGTATATATAATGTATAATTAACCTTACCTAAAGGGGGTTTGGGCAGTTTGGACAGTCCACACCTGGCTGTCAGACTCATGCTCTTACAATACTTTTTTAGATCAATTTTAGATAATTTAGCTGAATGAAAAAGCTACATTGGGAGCTGATCTGACTTTAAATAAAATACAGATATGAAAAGGATGACACTTCAATTCCAGGTCAAATACAAAGCATCTATATTTTCTCCCATTTTAAGCTTGTATGTAAACTGCCAAAACTGAGACCATGCAGTTCTGGACATTGCAAGCAAGTAAAGTGGGTCGCTCAAATCTTGTGACCCAATCTCTCCTGCTGGCTCAAAGCATACAGTACTGTCATACTTCTGTCCTTGCTTTCTTCCTTTCTTAGTTGTTCTGCATTTAAAGCTGCTCTAAGCGCTGTCACGCATTTTTTAAGCTACAACATTTTTTGTCACATACAGCAAAAACCTTCTCACTGGCCGCGAGCTGCCTGGCCCCTGAACACACTGTAAAAAATAAACGCGGTCTCTGTAGACAGCCCAGGCTCCACAAACGGCAACAAAAACAAACTGTGCCAACCTGCACCATGAAACATAACAAAGAGTCTTCCAGCATTCCAGCCAATAACCGACAAGAAGGATTTGAGGGTGGGGGTTGGGGGGTTAGTGCGCGGAAGCACGGAAGGGAGGGAGAGGGAATGGGATGAGGAGGAGGGAGGGGCAAGCTAGCCTCGTTTTGTTTGAAAATACTTTGAACGTCAACAAGAAGTGCCGTCACCCAACATCGCTTAGAGCACCTTTCAGCATCTATCCCTGCACACTCTTTTCAGTGTATGGTGTTGTGGTTTTGTAATTTCCATGAGGACACAACACAGCGTTACTACTGTACCCGTGTCTTTATGTGTATATCCTTGTTTAATTTAGTCATACCACTACTATGTGTGCTACTCTTTTACTCCAAACAGCACAAAGAAAAGTCAAGTGAGAATTAGTGTGTGTTGGTAATGTGGGGCTCATGAAGATGGTCCAAGGTACACCAGGCAGCATTAACAAAAAGCTGTATTTAGCTCTTGCTGCACTTGAGTCCATTTGCATACTTACGAAGAAAGAACCTGTTGAGTGCAACCTCTTTACTTCAAAGTGCAGCGATGAATATCCACTGTTCATCCTGCTGAACAAATGCTTCTGTGCTTAACGCAACTTCGTTTTTTCCCTTGTCTAGTTTTCTTAGTTTTCTACACAGACTTGATAACGCCTGCAGTACATACCGTAATATCATGGTTTTGAGTAATTATTAAATAAACAGCCAATATAAATAATGTAAGAAATGGTAATTAAAGTCAATGCCAATGTAATCTCGCATTGCCAGACCTACCTTCACAGCGCTGTGGAGTAAGGTCTGGCTACACCACAGATACATTCTAGGATGGGAGGAAAAACGCTCTGGGTTGTTTGCATTTTGCAATCACAATAAGCCTTAGGTGCAGTGAAGGTGGCTCTGGAAAATAGTCTCGGGAAGGAACTTGTTTTGGTGGAACATATGCACCTCGCAAAAGAACACCACATAATATATAATAAATGAAGTTAACTGTTCACACAATTCCAGTAATGTGAGCTATTTAAATTAGCTGGATACGTGGTTGAACCCAATTTGCTCTTACCAGTGTATCAGCGCATGTACTTCGTTCATAGCAATCCCCACCAATCGTTCCCAAAACGTCCCAGTTAGATAGTAAGTGCCGTAAACATATTGTATGTAAATCTTTACAATTATTCACTGAAAGAACCATGCAGGCCTGCCGTAATGCGCAATCCGAATGTTCTTCAAAACTTGCAACAGTAGCTTGCTAGCTTGGAGGTTGTTCTTGTTGTTTCTTATGGCGAAGGGATTTTGATACATAGATAGCAGCTGGGAAGGCTTATCCTGGCAATGTACTTCTGTTGATTCAGACTTATGTCAATGTGAAATGGAATTTGTAGATCCTTGACTGTCTGCGGTCCCATTCTGTGCTCTGATGCCTTAACTTAAATATTTTTTTTTTTTAAAGAAATGTCATCATTATTATGATGATCATTCTCTGTTAGGTGTATTTAATGTTCAGTTTTATCTGGGTTTATTTGTGTATGCCTGCATGTTGCATGTGTCCGTGCTTCGGTGGTTGTTTTATGGTACGTGTTATGGGATTTAGGATTTCTGCCATGCAGCTATTGCATGATGGAAAGAAAACAAGCAGTGGCATTTGGAGCCGAGAGAAGAGCGAGTCTCAGGTGATGTTTTATTCGGAGCAATGGGCCAGAGTGCATAAAGGGGAGAATGGCAACACACACACAAAAAAAAAATGGGGATGACAGAGGAGCCCATGGTGTGATTCTAACCATGAGTGTTGGTCAGATTATCACTATCACTTCAAAGTTTCATGACACATTTACTGTTGAATGAATCAGAAGTGGATAATCCCTAGGGGTGGGTTTTGATAGCCTGTTCAATTTTAAATGCAAAACACCCAGATTCTTTAAACTCTGACATTAACACATTTGTCATTTATCAAACTATCATCTCTCCTCACTCACTTTTTTTATAAGCAAAAAGCAATGGAAAACAAGACGGCAAAAAAAAAACAACCAATTCACCCATTACGATTAGTATTACAAATTTTTCTAGTAATGTGATCATCTTCCTTTTCAGCTTCTCAACAAAATGTGATTACACTTTTTGTTTTACCTTTAAGTTATACAGCCTGGAGGTGTGTTTGGGGTCATTGTCCTGTGGAAAAATAAATGATGGTCGAACTAAATGCAAACCGGATGGGATGGCATGTCGCTGCAGGATGCTGTGGTAGCCATGCTGGTTCAGTATGCCTTCAATTTTGAATAAATCCCCAACAGTGTCACCAGCGAAGCACCCCCACACCATCACACCTCCTCCTTCATGCTTCACGGTGGGAACCAGGCATGTAGAATCCATCCGTTCACCTTTTCTGAGTCGCACAAAGACACGGTGGTTGGAACCAAAGCTCTCAAATTTGGACTCATCAGACCAAAGCCCTTTTGCGCTTGATGGTTTTTGCGACTGCACTTGGGGACACATTCAAAGTTTTCGCAATTTTCTGGACTGACTGACCTTCATTTGTTAAAGTAATGATGGCCACTCGTTTCTCTTTACTTAGCTGATTGGTTCTTGCCATAATATGAATTCTTACAGCTGTACAATAGGGCTGTCGGCTGTGTATCAACCTGACTTCTGCACAACACAACTGATGGTCCCAACCCCATTAATAAGGGAAACAATTCCACCAATTAACCCTGACAAGGCACACCTGTGAAGTGAAAAACATTTCAGGTGACTACCTCATGAAGCTCATTGAGAGAACACCAAGGGTTTGCAGCGCTATCAAAAAAGCAAAGGGTGGCTACTTTGAGGAATCTAAAATATAAGACATGTTTTCAGTTATTTCACACTTTTTTGTTAAGTACATAATTCCATATGTGTTCAGTCATAGTTTTGATGCCTTCAGTGAGAATCTACAATGTAAATAGTCATGAAGATAAAGAAAATGCATTGAATGAGAAGGTGTGTCCAAACATTTGGCCTGTACTGTAGATATTCAGACTCACCAAAAAAGAAGAAAGATACAGAGCATTTTCCAATACATGCAGGCTTTTACATGTCCAAAAATGTCCAAAAATGACAAAAAACCTTAACATTAGAACGAGCTGTCAGTCACTTAGTAACTGCAATTGGCCTTACAAAGGAAATAAGTCCCAGGAGGCACACTGCAAGGACTATTACACACTCTCTGCTGATGCCACTTTCACCCATTCAATCACACTTAAACAGCTCTCAAGGTTGTTGTCTCTGGAGATCCATATGTCACCATCGGTCAAGGTCACTTAATTCTTCCAGAGCTTTTGCTCCTTTTTATTATATTTTCTGTCTCCCTTTCTGCTTTCCAATGTTAAACTAAAAGATGAAAATACAGCAAGAGCAATGATGGGTTGAATACAGAGAAAATGGTAAAATAAAGACTTGAGGGTGAAATTATACCATTTCAGGAGGTTAAAAATGCCTGTATTTATTTCTTAAATTTATGAACAAAATTCACTCAACCTGTGTAACTCAGGGCAAAACTTTCCCATTCCCACCAACCATTCCCTTATCACTCTCTCGTATTTATATGCTTTGTGATATACTATTACATTGAATAATGTCCTAATGGGCTTCATTCTTCAATGTGGCAGTGTGACTGAGTTTACATCCTCAGGTGGGACCAGGGGCCTTCTTGTCATCTGGTTGGTCATTTGGTTTGTCATCAGGCAGATGATGCACTGAGGAGGTGATCGAGAAAGAATAAAAACAATACATACAGTGGAGCTTTTGTTCCTCTTTTAACTGTGAACTGCTGAGCTGACCAACACTAAGGGAAAAACAAACTGATCACATTCTGTAAATGCCATATAAGACACAGAGCCTTGTGTAAGACTTTTGTCTGACAGTAATGAAAAAACGGTTACACTGACACCATTAATAAAGCTATAACATTTCAGAAATACTATAAACCGTTGACACTAAGGCTGAATCTCATTTCTCTTCTTATCCCTTCCCCTTACCCCTACCCATTCATCGCCTAGTCCTTGTCCCTCGAAGTGGTAAGGGGTAGGGGGGAAACCATACCCCTATGAAATGGTTATTGCAAACAGAAAGTATGTATGATGTCGTAACACTGTCATTCATTAAAAAAAGTTTATAATTTACACATTAAATCATTATTACTGCAATGGTCATTTTATTGTTAATACAATACCATTGTTACAGATCATATTTGAGTTGTCTCTGCATGCTCCTCTGCATCTGGTTGGTTTTAGGTTAGCTAGCTAGCATCGGGCAACACCGCAGGCTGAGGTGCTGGTCTCCGTAGCAGGCGAAGCTCACGTAGTGTTTCGAGTATTCCGTCTTTAATAAAGTGTCCTGCATATTCTCCGATCTGTACCAATGTATCCCGGTGGTACACATGTGCAGTAGTTTGAATGCACATAATTGTTGTAAAAGTTTTCTGCTGAAAAGACGAAAGCCACTTTAGCAAAGCTTCAAGATGGCTGACGCTTGTTTTGCTTTCGGCAAGCTTCGGGTAAAGACGACAGTCCAACCCCCCATGGGCGGGTTGAAAACATGCGGAAGTAGCTCTTACTACTGGCTGTAGTCCATTGGCTCTGGGCAAAAAATCTTCCGATGACGCAAAAATCGTCGTTTTACGTCATCGGAAGATTTTTTTCCAGACCCACAATACAGAGATCTCTTGTCTTAGGGGGACATGAGGGAGGGAAGCACGGTCATTTGAAAATACTACCGTGTTTCTACTGATACAAAGCTTAATGCTAAATCAGTGAAGTATCCCTTTAAGTGTGTTTTACTGCTTTGTTATTAAAGATGACTTCTCAAACTCAAGATTTTGAGAATTACTGAGTGGCTGGGTAAAACAGAGAAAAAACACTAAAAGGAGAGCATGGAGTACAGAAATTTCAACTAGGAATTAAAACAAGCCTTAAAACACCACGCTTAGAAAGTTGCACATGAAGCATGCATGTTGCTGGACTATTAATTGACTACTATGTTAAACTCCCACATACTCCATAATTTAATGTATTGCAATCCGATTTCAGTTTAACGATGCACATCTGTTAAACAGTATTGTGTCACAAGGTGTGAAAGGGTGAACTTAGAACTTCCAACAAAAAGCCTCAATTATCTGATTCAACATTATTTCTCTATAAGAAAATTATATTGCAAGAGTACTGAATTGTGCAGCATTATAGGATGTAATGTTTCTACTTGTCTCCAACTGAATGTTTGGTGGAAGAATGCTAAAGTCCATCATTTTGAAAAAATAATTAGCTGATAAAATGATAATTTAACAAGACTAAAAGTCTACAGTCACACTGTGTAAGGCTGAAATACAGCATTACACAGTTGTGTTCATATTAGCATGCTAACATGCTGACAATGATAATGGTAGCATGTTGATGTTTTACTGGTATATTGTTTACCCTGTCAGTCTAGCATGTTAGCATGCTAAGGCAAAGGCAGCTGAAGCTGATGGGAATGCCAGTTTTGCAGATATTTGGTCATAAACAAACACTTCAGTCTGGATCAAAGTTGTGGACCGACCAACGGACAGACCAACATTGCAGTCCCTAAATCCATTTATTTAGTGTTTTAGGTCTGTCTAGACAAGGAGAAAAGGGTCTTTCTCAACAATTTAATTCAATTTTATTTATAGTATCAAATCATAACAAGAGTTATCTCAAGACACTTTACAGACACTAGGTCTAGACCATGCTCTATAATATACAAGGACCCAACAATTCCAGTAATTCCCCCAAGAGCAAGCAACAAAGTGTCAATTACTCTACAAGTCAGGATACATTCACGATATCAGCTTGAGTGTTCCACATCAAAGGCTTTTCTGTGGTTGTATTGACTGAGAATGTGACTGATAGACCGATGAAACCTGGATCAATTCTTGTTAGAAAATAAATTGAAGCAATCATTTAAGGTTGAAGGAAAAGATTAGAAGCCAGAGTAAAACGCAATTAAGTGTTGGATGGATTTAGACAAACAGGTGTAGCATACAGAAAGTAATACCCAATGACACTGCAGCAAAAAAAACATTCACTTCAATGACACCACTGAGCAGGTTACTTGTATTATGACCTACTATGAAGTATCCACGCAAATAGAAAAAAATATTGCCAGTTTGATACTAGTCTGGTTTACCGATGTAGAGTGTGGGTATAAACCCTGACATTGCGCCGGATGTCAGGCATTCTCCTCCACTTCTGCTATCTCCGCTATCTATTTTGTCGCTGCATCTGAGGCTTAGCACCACTAAAGACAATTGTGATTATGAAGAAATACAAAGCAACCAGTGCTTTTTCCCCCCGATACCAGAATATTAACTCATGCAGCCAGAAAATACTCCAGAGCTGACACCGCACACTCACACTGGTCTGGCAATGCAAGACCAATACAATTACAACCCTACTGTACGTGAAAAGAGTTTAAACTGTCATACAGTTCTGCTGCCTGACCACAGCCCAAAGGCTTGATCAATCAAGCCAATCAAGTCAATGAAGCCCCATCTTGCATACATGCACCTATAGAACTAAATTTGTCTTTCACACTCTATGGTAAATCCTCATATTAGGACACAATCTTTCCATTCAGCCTACAATTGTCATACAGCCCGCACACCAATCTGCAGTCACTGGATTAGAACAAACAGATAACTCCTGTGTTGGAGAAAAACAGCCCTCAGCAGATTTCATGTAGGGATGTTAAAATAAGTTGTTTTTTCCTACTGAGGGAGAATTTCAAAGCATTTCCACTTCAGAGGACTGTGGGAAGAGATTTTTCTTTCTACCATCATGAAAGCAACCCCTCCAACCAAACCAACGCTTCCCTCACAATTCAGTAGATTATCAGTAGATAATAACAGAAAGTTCAATAACATATACCAATTAGCCTCACAGGTAATTTAACAAGACCAATAGTCTATGTGAGGCTGTACTGAGGCACAGTGGTGCTTTGAGCTAAATGCCAGTAGTCAAACCATCCTGTAGTTTTTGAGATATTTTCAATTTAGACCAAAGTGGTGGATCAACCGACCGACTGATAGAAGAACACTATCATCTCTAGAGCAATGCCGCTAGATGAAAATGAACTTAAAATGAAGTGTAAGAGCCTCTGTAATAACTTGAATTTGTGTGTGGATTTGAACATATTCAGTCTGTTGTATTGTAAGAGGGAAAGACAACAGATAATTCCTAAAGTCTTTTATCATTATGTAGAGATAGATAATTTTTTACACATCATTGTTGGCTTGGCCATCAATTTATTTTTATTTCTGTGGTATATCCTGCAGGTCTTTGAGAGAATTTCAGAAACCAAATGCTTGGATGGATAACCAAACAGGCCAACCAGGCATAGAGGTCAGTAAGCTGTCTGATATCTCTGCAGTATCACATATAAGTATAAGTATAAGACTTTACACTACGCAATTTATAGGGAGTTTATAAGGTGATATTTATTACATTTTCCAAAGCATTATAATTCAATTTTGTTGCATTCAGCACCACCCTGTCAAGAATTCACCATACAATATGGTTGATGATAGATGACTTTACCTTACTCCAGGCACCAGTAGGACTCTCGTGTCTTAATGGTATGCCATTCAGGCTTTTAACTACTATTTCCTAATTAGGATCAGCCTTAGTCCTTTGTTAAACTGCAACACCTCTTCCTTGCATTTCTCCCTCTACCTTTGTTTTCCTTAACAGGCTCGCTATTTTTACCCTCCATCTTTCATAATTATCTTCTCATCCTTTTACCCTTACATTTTGCTTTACCTACTTAAAATTCATTTGATGAGCTGGAACTGTTAAACACCTTTTTCTACTCCACCTCCTAAATGACTTGTCCTCTCATTAGATCATGTCACCCTAAGACCTGACACAGTGGCATAATTGTATGTGTTGAGAATACTGTATCTTAGGATCTGTGTCAGACAGACATGAGAGGCAGAGGACCAGAGGGAGAGTAACAGTGAGAGGGAGACTGTGATATAATCTTTTCAACATAGAAAGAAAGTCATGAGATGAGAAGAGACAGCAAGACATGTGGCTTTTTCCACTAACTTCAAACCAAAATCCACAGAAATTAGTCATTTCGAAGTTAATGGGATTGGAGTGCTTGTGTGCATAATACATGAGAGTTTGCAGTATGCACTGAAGGTATCTTCATTGTGTATGTTTAATCTAGCAAATGTGTTTGCATGAAAGTCTTTTGTAATGTTTGAATAAATTGGGGGAGGTTTATAAAGGAGAATACATGGTGACTATACGACTGTTACCATGGATTCAACTTGGGAGCAACTTTCATGATTGCAAATTGTTTGCATTAGAACAACTGCTTTGATGATGGCAAAGCATCTGGTGTAATGCTGATGGGAAAGCATTTACACAACTATTACAGTGGATTGCAGCAATCACACAGAACAAATGAGAAAAAACCAGGAATAACTGAAAAAAGTACACCAAATGCATAACTTTACTGTGAAAAACTCATAAAAATTCACTTAAGATCATATTAATTCATGTATTTGGCCAATTGTGAGCAGCAGAACAAGGTGTAAGCACTTTTGCTTTAGCTATGACCTACTGGAGGTTAACTTTGACTGTTGTTCGCTAGATATTATAAAAAGATGAATGAGCGTTTGTTTGCCAAACTTGTAGTGGTCTATTTATGTCCTGTTTGCTGCCAACACGTTAATTATTAATGTTGCAAAAAATACTACACTCATAACCATGAGAGACTTAAGACATGACTTGGACTCTAGCTCAGAGATTTGTGAGCATCTCTGTGACAGCCTAATACATAATACACACAGTACATGGGGATAAGGATAGCTGACATTTGGTTGCTTGTCATTCAGGATATACTGTATCTACCCTGGGGAAATGTCCATGCTTGCAGATAGTCACACGCGGGTATTTATGCACAAACACATACTGTACAAAAGCCAAATCGATTTGTCTTCAGTGTACTGTAAAGAGTCAAAGGCTTGATTACAGTTTTTTCCAACTGCTGACAAACAAAATCTTTTCATGTCACAAGATTTTTGAAACCTCTCACTCAAAGTGCAAAACTACACACCAAAGCTCCAAAACCATAAGCTATTTCTCAGTCTTTCACTCAGTTTTCAATTGCATAAAACACTTTTTTCAAAACACTACACACAATTATCTACCTAAGTCACAAAAATCTAACAGGGAGTGACTTGCTTTCCTTTTCCAAACACAACCAATCAAAATGGTACACTTATTTACTAGGGCACACACACACACACACACACACACACACACACACACACACACACACACACACACACACACACACACACACACACACACACACACACACACACACACACACACACACACTCCTCACATGTGCAGACACATGCTTACAGTAACTGAACACTAACCAATCACTGCTTTAGTATAGGCCTATACATAGGTCAAAGATCAGATTACCTGTTTTGAACAATGGATGCCAACAATAGACAGAGAGAGCAAGGGGAGAAGGAGGGAGAGACAGGGGACGACAATGAGGAGGAGGAGGAGGAGAGAAAGAAGGAGAGCCATCTCTGATGAGCTCAGGGCCACACTTATTCATCATGTGATTAACCACAGATTTACCATGAGAGAGTGGCGTCCATACTTCAAACCTTCAGAAATGAGAACAGGCATGCATCTAATGACTATTTCAGCATTATAAATCAATCAGACTTTGTTTTGCATACAATGCAATTGCCCAATAAATATGTTCTGTGTTATTGTAACATTACATTGTTTTTTACAGTTCACTTTTCAACCACTTTCAGCAGATTACTTTCTCTCTAGAACATTGTAAATGTAGATATAAGCCTATGAAAGACAAAAGAGCTTTAGATTTAGAACAACACTGTGTACAAAAATTTACTATTATGAAAAAAGTGTTTGCCATTTGATGTAAATGCTTCATTTTGAGATGTGTTTATGGTATTTTGAATGCAGTGTTTAATTTTGAAGGAGATGTGAGGCATTTTGGATTTTGTGTGCAGTTTGGGGAATTGTGTGTAGAGTTTTGAAAAAAGGAGACATAGTTAGAAAACGTGTGTAAGGTGTTGGAAAAAACTGTAAGCTTTGAGGCAAATCCCCCAATCTCTGTATAACATACAAACAATTGTTAAGCTTTCCATGCTCTAACATATTACACACTATACAATATGGGTTCAGAGAAGTTTCACAGTTTTATTACATGCTGTTACAATGGTAATTTCAGAGTCAAATATCTTACATTTAATCTGAGAATTTGTGTGACGTTGTTTAACTGGAGGCAGGCATGGATCGACTAAAATTAGCCAGACAATTTGGTAGTATGACAACACTACATTTCTCACCTTATTCAGCACACAACCAGCCTATTTTACAAATCCATGTAGTCTACTGAAACACACACAGCATAGTATAGACACACACTTAACGCTCCCACAGAGTCATGGATAAGCAGTTGCTCAGCTGTTGGAAACACACTTTTATTTTTAAACTGGCTGTTCAGTGAGGAGACACAAGTGAGGGGAATGATGGGAATTTGTCACAACAAAGCATTTGGAGGGCTGCCCAATCATCGTCCGGTTACATTTTTCAATCTCTTGTTGATTCTTTTGGAATGAGCAAGGATTTAATGAACCTGAGATTAATTACCCCCGCCAAAGAAATTATGTTTTCGGCTGGGTTTGTCTGTTTTTTTTGTTTGTTGGTTTGGTTGTCTCTCAGCAGGATTACGGGAAAAAAACTACTGGCCCAATTTTTATTAAACTTGGTGTAACGGTGTAGCATGGGACAGTCAAAAATTCTAATTTAAGTACAAGAGGCAATGGGTAATTATGGTAATATATAACTGCTATAATCAGAGTTCATTAGTAGTTTATTCCACAAAGTTGCAGTTGAGAAACAATCACACTGTACATAGTTTCACTTGCTTTTGTGTAATCATTTAGTGTTGGCATCAGTTGTGGTCACAGCTTTTGAAAATGTAAAGTCAGCTCTCTGTCAGCTGGCTAAAGATTTACCCCACACCAGCCACAACACAGTGGGAATGAGTGTGAGCAACATCACTGCAGTTGTACCTGCAAACATTTAGACAAGCAGTAGAAGATTATTTCATAATTCAGCAAATAATGTTGTTCTGACATTGTGTGACTTGTAAAATGTTAATTGGATTATTACAGTTGTGTTTGGACAGTCTCTTTAAAGTGATGGTTCGGAGTAATTCACCCTAGGGTCCTTTGCACCATGACCTCGAGCCAAACACCCCCCCAGAAGCTTTTTTCACCTGGGTCTAACATTGGGAGAGTTAGTGTAGAGTAGCGTTATCAGCTGAATAGCTTACCGCAGGGGCTAATGGACCCACGTTTGTATCTTGTAAGTTACCCCACTAATAATGCCCGAAATGATACCAAACGTCTACAAGTAGTACAAATAGGTTATGCTCTCATAAAACGATGGATTGTAAAGTTTGTAATAAGATAATTCATCATCAATTCATGGCATTGCATTACATGGTCAAAAGGTCTAGGACTACAACGAGGTACAGTAGAGTATGAATGGAAGTACATGCAAGACATACCTGAGGACTGAGAATGACGAGGACTGTAAATGGTATGTTTTTCACCTCCACTTGGAGGACAAATTGGTTTTCAAACGTAATGACTCCTTTTTGTCAAACAGATTATGTGCTTTCTGCCAAGGATGCTCAAAGGCTCTTTGTTGTAGGTTTTTTTATGTATACAACAATTGACTAGCGTAGCTTTATATGTTCAAAGAAGCAACCAAGTGTACACAATATTCTTCAGCTGTGCAGAACTGTGCTCTTCAAGTTCACTGTCGCATCATCCCTGAGGCGTGTCTTGTGACTCCAGTTGATTCATAACAGTAAGAACATTGTTGGTGCCAACTTACCATGGAACCATATCTCTCAAAGATGAAGGTTTTCTGATAAAAAGTCAATGACTGCTCTGTTTAAATGTGAGAGCACTTATTGTCTCCTTTATTGGCAAAGTTCTTGAGCTCGATACAAGATACTAAATCAAAATATCAAAATTTTAGGAAAGTATTTGGTCTACACTGGCTCTGACCCTCATAACACTAAAAGCTGTATTTGATTCTAAATATGCATCCCCTTACAGACCGGCTTCATCAATCCTAACTTATGAAGTCACAAATCAGAGAAAACAATCTCATGATTAGTATGAAGTGAGCCACCAATACCAGATCTTTAGAGGACCAAACCAGCGGTTCACATCACAGTCTATACCCTCAGATCCCAGACCTCTCATGTTGATATTCGTCGCACCAAATGCTTACTTTTGGGAGGGGGGGCTCTTGGGTCTTTGTTTAGTGTGGTTAGTGTGGATAGTGTGGTTTAGACCAGTGGTTCCCAACCTTTTTTCCTTGGCGCCCCCCCTACTTATGTCTAAGAAAAGCTGAGCCCCCCCATGGCCTCCGCCATGTTTTATTCATAAAATAGTGATGCCGTTGCGGCAGGAAAGAGGAGGATGATAGCAGCTAGCAGATGACCTGATGACAGCAAGGGCCACAGGTTAAGAGGTCCCGGAGGTTTGGCCTACTAAGTAGCCTGCCTCCAATTTTAAGCGAGAACAAAAATATATAGTTTTTATACCGACTTTTGTATACCTTATATATTCTGTGTATTATCATAATTCCTGTTGTGATTTGACACTATAAATCAAATTGAATTAAAATTGAATGTTGGATATTGGATGTAGGTTGCTTGATTATTTTTGCGGCTAGCAGGGCAAGTGTAGAATATCAGCAGCATAGGATGTTTGGATGTCTAGTCCTCAACCTAATATGGGGACATAAATCCTCTGCAACTGTAACACGGATGACAGGCAACTCTAGTCCTGTCATTCATCCTCTGACTATTAAAATTCCAGTCACACAAGTGGATTGATTTTGTAGTCTTAATTCTTTTTAATAAAACCTTGAACCCTAAATATCTTGTATCAATATTTATTTCTGCCCTGATTCAATCAGAACAAAAATCCTTAAAAAAATCAAATTTGAATCAGTTATGTGCACACAGAACCATGCTTTTGTGTTATACAACAGTTTAACTGTGCAACATTGAACTAAGCAGAACCAACTAGATAAATCAAGTTAACATCTATTGATTCCAGGCAGCAATTCAGTTAGCTAATCAGTTAGTATATTTTCCAAAATAAAATAATTATCCTTAGAATGACCAAAAAATCTAGCCTGGATGCCAGCCGAACTTAGCCCCGCCCCACAACATTCGAGGTCGGGATGTTCTGACTAGAGTATGACCATGTCAGGCTACAAAAAATCCCTAAAATGCTCAGAAAAGCTGCTAAACTTTTTAGCTTAATGAAAATGATACCATTTGTAATGGCATGTTAATGCATATTAAGTAGTGGCCATGGTTATGTTTTTTAACCTTTTTTCCCGCGGCACACCACCAACCAAAAATGTTACAAAATGACACATTGTAGCCTAATAAGATCAGAATTTTCATTTTTCCTTTTTAAAAATGTATCCATCGCTGTTGCAGGCTTACATCGATGATCTCGGCCCTACTGCTTACATCCTGTCACTGCCATTGACATATATATAATGGACCAACAGATCCCGTTGCTCTGGACGGAGACCAGTGAAGGCTATTAGAAGCACTTTTCTTGTGATCGCTAGCTTTACTGCGCAGCCTCCAACTGAGAGATACAACGTAAATGTGACGTGAGCAACGTGTCTGAAAGTTGTAAGTCTTCTGGTAGCTGTGCCAAGAGAAATCTCAATCATTCCCAATCTTACAGAGACAGCGAGCGTAGGTATATGTAAGGAGATAACATGGGCACAGGCTAATTATTGCTAACTAAAATGCTAGTTAACATCAGTAATTAAACCTAAACAGCTCATCTAAGTCCAAACTGCGTGCAAGCTTCTCCTGTACTATACGGTAATTCCTCTACTCTGCGACAGTAAGTCGCTTGGTTATGACACAATCGTTAGCCTATTTTTACAAAAACGTCTGCTAAGGAGCCATAACGTGAGGTACAAGGTAATGGAGCCTTTTATACATTGTCGTGTTTCTTTAGAAATAAACAATGGACAAATAGAGTCTTTAAACGCTTCAGATGTAAAGTTATTCGCTGTCAAAGTGACGTCAAAATGAATGGCAGTTAATGGAATGCTAATGGCGGGTGATCACTTGTTAGCATCAAAATGGCACCATTGGAGCTACGCATTCCAGACGCTCGCTTACCCCCTTGGTCACTGCCACCTTTTGCGTGCATCCCGCTGTAATTCTATTGTCTTAAATCAACAAGGTCATTATTACGCTATACTGCCACCTACTGACACAAAATAGTATTTCATTTCTCTGCCAGTAATCGCATTGCAGGCACAGATGCGCAACAATGGCAAATTATTTGCAGCAACTCAATAAAAAAAATTTGTTGGACCAATTAAGTAAAATCGGATAATTTCCCACGGCACACAAGACGATCTCTCACGGCACACTAGTGGCACAGTGGTTGAAAATCACTGATGTATGCAATGTTCATAATAACTAACATCTAAAAGCAGATCCATTCAGAAGACACACGTATGTGTCACGGTTGAGGTAGACTGCAGAAAACAGACCACTCTTTATTACAGGGTTAGTGCAGGTAAGGCAAAACTGGCCTCAAGATAACAAAACCAATGATCCAACAGACTGAACTGAAAACCATGACTTATATACAAACTAGTCTGACAAGGGAAGAGAAACTCAGGTGAGGGGAATGAGGTGATAATGCATGAACACAGGTGTGGTAGTAAACAGCCGTGAAAATCACAGGAAGTAAAACGTTGCAAAATAAAACAGACTAAAACAAAACCCCAAGAGCATGATACAAAGAGACGCAACGCAGAGCTTCAGAAAGTTAAGGTTCACATTTCAAAAGGAAACATGTATATGTAAAACAAGCTGCTGAGAGACTTTTGATTAACACTATTTGTTTTTCATGAAAGTCTTCATTACAAGCACTTTCAATGCAACTTCCCCCATCCACTTAGAAAAGGAGCGACAGGAAAGTGGGACAGGGAACCACTTTGTTGCCTGTTAATTAAGATTTTAAACAGTTTATATAGTTAAAAAAACACTTCCTATGCTAACTCACACTTGACACTTACTACTGCATCTATATGATATATTAAACATACACTTTCTGTAAAATGTATGCCAGACTCAAATTTAGTTTGTTTAGTCGTGATAGGACTGCTAATGGCTAACGCAATCCACATGGCAAATTCCAAGTAAATTTCACTCAATAAACTGTACTGTACGTCTTTGATTAACCTTCAGCACGTGTGATTAAAAGAGGTTGAATTCTACAGACTAATAAAAGCACATCGCCACAATCTGCTTAAGCCACATGAAAACAATCAGCCAACTGCCTTTTGGCAAATATAGTTTAGTAATAAAGTAACATATATTTATCACATGGACAAAAGAGCCGGGAAGAAATAGCATAGCGTTCACCACTTTATAGAGGCAAGTCCATTTGGACGTTTGTACACATAAATCAGGTCAAATTAGACACAATAAACAGTGAAACTTGAGCCTAGAACAAGCGCAACGTGATATACTGTGCTGTTGGGTTCCAAGCTTGTTTTTTTCAAAATCAACAGCATGCTTACATAACAAAACATGTCACTGGGGTTTGCAGTTAATTATCTTTAGAGAACAAAAGTATCCAGCGCAAGTCCCACACAGCATGCAGTAAATAAAACACTTTTTTTTCTGCTTACCTTAATGAGAGGGTATGCCAGAGATGGCTGGGGATCATTGGTGTTGAGTCAAGTCCAGAGAAAAACTGGTCAGACCTTCACCAATGTGTGGCAACACCATAACCAGAACAGTTCAAAACAGACTTGTACGTAGTCGCTGGGACACTCTAGTGTGGGCTACGCACTCAGGCACTCCCTCAAAATCACTGAGCGAGAGGATCCACTCGCAGGCAGCAGCACTCAGACAGCTGTGCTGAGGAAGATCCAATAGACGACAGATAGAGACAGACGTGATGCTGCCTAGTGCTGCTGGTCTCTCCTTCTCGCTCTGTTTCTAACAGCCTGCAGCTCCCACTCTCTCCCCCAGTCTCTGTTGCTCCGCTCTCCCTCTCTTTCTTGAACACACATGCATTCTCCACACTGCATTTCTCCCTTACCCCCCTTTTCCCCCCCCCCCCTCTCTTTTTTTTTTTTTTTTTTTTTTTCACACTCACACACATTCTTCCCTCTCTCTCTCTTTTTTTTTTTTTTTTTTCCTCACACACAAACAAAAAAAAAAAACAAAAAAAAAACACACACACACACACACATATTTTTTTTTTTTTTTTTTTTTTTTTTTTTTTTTTTTTTTTTTTTTTCTCAGAATTACTTTCAAAGGGTTTATATATTTTATAGTACACTTATTTTTCAAACTGCCTGTTTTATTCATTTTATTCACAAATTCTAACTCAACCCCTGAACATAAAGAAATGCACTCTCTTGACAGTATTTCTCCTTGCTGCACAAAACCTGAGTGAACCCCTCATTTTAATTTGAAATGTACACTGTACAGTATACAGGAGGAAGATATAGAGACACTGAAGAGGAAAAGACCAAGACAGAAAGATAACAGTGACAACAAGAGGCAATGGGAAAATGACATGATATCAAATGGATATCTGGATGTGAAGAGATCTGCAGGGTGGTGTTGAGAATGGGGCAGGGGTTTGGCTTTGAAGTGCAAATGACAGCAAAATGTCATGGTTAATATTTGCTAGTGAGCACAGTTTTTCGCCACCAGCAAAGGCACACTGGTGTGTGTACACCTTTGCTCGCTAGTCTGTTTGAATGCAACACACTAGACAATCTACTGGGAGCATTATCCATAAAAAATAGGTTGCACACAATAAATTAATTAATGTATGACCCTAAAAAATTAATTAAATTAAATTAATATATTATAATAATAATAATAATAATATAATAATAATATAATGATAGTATTATTGCATCCATTCATGTATATACATGTATATATTTGAATGTAGAAATATGCCTTAATTCAGTGCAGAGCTGTGAATGTGGAATAAATGAGAGGGGGATAGAAAAAAACAGGTGGGGGCAAAGCACAAGCCATTTATGACTTAGCAGGGGTTCTGGCATTGTTTTGTGTCTTTTACAGTGAGGAGCAATCCAGTTTAGATAGACCACCCTCCTTCCATACCCCTCCAACCCCTCTGGCCCTCTCTGCTGTGTCTTGTGGCCCAGTGTGACTCCTTATAAGACACTAGTGATGTTTACAGGGATTTGAAATGAACATTTTGCACACAGCCTGTGACCACACAGGACAACACATGCATACACATGTGCACACACTATTGACAAATCTAGTACTCCTAAAAGGGAGGTTGACAAGGACACACCATTGTTGCCAGGTCTATTGAAGTGATCCAAATTGAAGAGGAAGGTCGTAGTTGCCATAATTGATGAGACATTTCACTCAAAGCCAGAAAAGTCAGACCATGTATAAAGATCATCTGGGCACTATGAATGCCTGCACAAAATTCTGTGCCAACCCATCAAATATATGTTCAGATATTTTACTGGATAAGGGAAAACATTAACTGGTTGGTGACATTACAGAAAAAAACTAGGATATTACCAAAGTCAGTAGGATTCATCCTCTGGAGAACATAACGTCTTTGCAGAATGTCATGGCAATCAAGCGAAGAGTTGTTTAAGCCTGAGCTTTCACATCAACTGGAAATCGAGACTTGATTTCTTCCTCGTGCCACATTTGTCGTGGCAGTGATGAGTCAACTCCCACAGAAGCATGTTTATCTGCTCAGCCAACTGAAACAAAGTAATTAATGACCAATTGAGTTTTACAAAGTAACAAAATGATAACAGTGACATTGGGCTGCAGTAAACAAGCAAAAGGAAAATGCATTTGCCTCTGGTATGAACAAACAAATACACTCACTATCAAAGTAATTTATGCAGTAAATACATGAGCCTGTACCATAAATACTACAGAGAGGTCTATAATCTGTATATACATAACGCATTTCTTGTTTGGCAGAACACTATATGTCTATATGCTCTGATAGACAATCTCTGAAAGTATCTGCAGTCTCTTGTAACATAAATTCCATCATCCATGCAAGCCTCACGGCCATATTGACTTTGTACACATCAAGCACATTTCATGAATCGTCTAACAGCTTTAAACACTGAAAAGTGGTTCTGTTTTTCTTCCACAACCTTAATTTAAATTGGCTAATTGGCTACAGTTTAGATAATGTAGATCACCTTCTGATATTTTTCCCCTCCTAAATGCAAAGTAGTGACCCATACAGTGACTGAAGACTGAGATTCATATGGCTCTGTATTTTAATTAAGCATAACGTATTGAATTGTATGTGTGCATGCGCTTGCATGTTTGTGTGGTAGGTGATAAATCCCAGTTTTGCAGCTGGATGCCTTTTATCTTTTCTTAATGTATATTTCTTTTGAGTTGACCCTTACTCATGTTGTATTGACTATGTTTCATTTTTCCATGCCTGATTATGTCCTCCACTACTTGCCTGCTCTAATCACTCCTTCCCCCTCTTCTCCTTGTTGCAGCATCTCATGTCTCATCTCACTTGTTTAACCTTTTGCTTGTGCTTATGTTCACTCCATCATTCAATGCTTACTCATTGAACATGACTTGCAAACTCTCCCTTCTTCATCTTACACTGAATCTAAGCACATCTCACAAAATGCTCTGCGCTAAATGCCAAATAATTAATTAAATTAAATAATTTAAATGATTTAGGGCAGAGATCTTCAACAGGGGGTCCGGGACCCCTAGGGGGTCCTCAGAGTCACTGGAGGGGGGTCCTCCAAATTCTTGTCAATTTTGGAAAAATGAAAATGGAAAACATAATTCCCACATATTATTAGCAAATATAAATCTCCACTGATGACAGGCTTACTGGCCTATAGGTAGTTGCTAAGATAGCCATACAGTTCATCCTAAAGATTCACTGTGCCACATACAAGATGATTTATTAAATCATGCCAACAATTAATATTTTAATAGCTTTGTATTTTATGCACTAAAAACGTATTTTATAAAGGCTTTAGGCTGCCCTACATGTTATTGTAGCCCCAGTTTAATATGCAACTTCATTTTATAAAATATATGTAGTAGGGGGTCCTTGCTCCGTCTCTCTCTCAGTGAAGGGGTCCTTGGCTTAAAAAACGTTGAAGACCCCTGATTTAGGGAATGTTTCCATCATACATTGACTTAACCCATATGTTGTCATAAAAGAGCTTGCATACATATAGAAGGAAATTGTTTGTGATGTTTTTGAATTCCAATTAGTTTTGTTTTTTCAGCTTGCAGCAACATGCTGTGAGTGATGATTTTAGAGATTCAGTCAACTTTAGAATACATCAAAATAGCTGGTAAAGGATTTTGCAAATTACAGCTTTCCACACTATCTTTTCCATTACTTCTTTGTCTTTGGTCTCTGTGATATGGATTATCCTTACCAGGGGCCAATTCATCATGTCCAAACAGTATGGCTCTCCTTCTCACCACAGCTCTGCTGCTGTCACTGCTCCTCTTTCAACCCCATGTTCTCTATATCACTCTCTAAACCATCAACATTTAATCAGTCTACCTACCCTTTGATATCATATGCTTAGATTCCATGCATTTATGTCTACTCCACGTGATAAAGAACCATTATAGCGATGGTTGCACACACACACACACACACACACACACACACACACACACACACACACACACACACACACACATTGGCAGAATAGGCTCTATACTCCCCGAAGAATCCAAGCTGCATTCTGCTATATAGAGCAGAACCCAACAGACACATGTCACTGTGCAGCACCGTGAAATAGGAAATACAAAACGCACAAGGCAGGAGTCTCTATCACCAAGTGTGATTGTTAAACTAGAGCAAGAAAAGGGTGGGGTGGTGAAGGGGCAGATGATCATGATGATAAGTAAAATCAAAGCGATGGCATATAAGTGCGTGAAAAATTATTACATTACTGTATAACGACAGCCTCATATTCCTAATGAACATAATACAGCTCTCTGTCTCTTTTGGGCTGCTGAGCTAAAGTTAGCAAATGTTATAATTTTACAGACTGATAGGACAACCTGGTGCTCAGCCCTGAATGTGCAGAGATCCAGATATTGATTAAGATATTGATGTGATGTGCTTAAAACTGAGGGGTTGAGAACATTATTTAATATCTAGCCACACTGTACAGGGCTAGAAAATGGCATGCACGGTCAGCTCATGCAATATTGTTAACTGACTGACAGAGTCAGCACTGTGGTAGCTGGTAATGTGCCAGTTCACCTCCTGGGCACTGCCGAGCTGCCTTTGAGCAAGGCACACCAAACCTCTAAGTGCTCTCAAATGTGAATCCGGCAAATCTTTAGCCTTGGTTTATTGTAAAGGGACGGGCTGTACACACACTATTTTGCAAGCTCCTAATTTATATAAATGCAATGTTTCAACTTGCAAGATTCTTGCAAGAAAGAAAGTGTTCCCCACTCTTCTAATCCCTTTGGTTGTGCAGTGTGACCTTCCCCCCTAAACTCCCACCCCAACTTTCTATTTCTGCACCTCTATCTTTCTCACTCAATCTAAATATTAAGGGGAAATGAACGAGGACAGAGATAAATATTGTTTTGCCCTGCAGGAAATGAGGGATGAATAACACTGGAAAAGTTCAAAACAGAGTTTGTGATGCAGAGAAAGAAGCCAGAAAGAACAAAAAATAGAAGCAGTAATAATCCACTGTTACTGAGCTGGAATTAATCCAGGTCATCTCTCATTTGTATGCATCCTTACATCCTAAGACCCTCACTGTCTCATACTACAGGAACCCTGCCAGCCTCTAAAGTAAAGACCAAGCATGACACTAAATTTACAGTATGCTAAAATGGGGCCTAAGGTTGACATTGCTTTGTTTACCCAATCGCAATCATTTCTACACAAGCAAGCAATAGTAATGTTGTTCAATGTTGCCTCCCATGTTTATGAGAAATAGAAAAAAAGGTGTTACTGACAGAATGTGTATGTGTAATTTCTCTGTTATAGCAAAGTGTTTGCAGACTGTAAGGTGTCATCCACTCCTTTTCCCTGCAGAAAAGCAGTGTCTGTTTGGGGCTTCTTGTCACGTTTCAGATGCCTATAAGTTGTTAGCATTTCCCTTCTAAACTTCTCAGATGGTTATATTCAAATAACTGTCTGAGGCCCAAAGAAGTAAAACGTACCAAAATGTCACAAAAAAGATAGGAGAAAAGACAACAAATTAAAACAGATTTCTATTTAACACTTTGTTTTTTCTTCTAAAACTACCCCACTATATTTAATGTACAATTGCCTACTCAACCAGCTACAACAAAATAATTATGCATACACATCGATGCATCTGCATCTAATAAGGTCATATATAATAACAGGGGACATGTTTCAGCAAAGCTAGTACTTTAATAATAATAATAATAATAATAATTATTATTATTATTATAATTATTATGTACTTTTACTTAGTAAGTAGGGTTTTTAATGCAGTGCTTTTACTTGTAATTAAGTATTTTTACATTATTATATTGGTACTTTTACAAGAGTAAATAATCTCAATACTTCTTCAACCACTGGCTGTGTGTTTGCTTTTATGGCTCTTTAGTGTCTTTAGTTGCGATGAGGTTTGTGTTTGCACAGACAATATGATTGTGACAAAATTTATAAAGGCACACCGACATGACTACACACAATATGAAATATGACTGTATGTCTTTTCTGTCACGTCTGCCTCCGCTCTTAATGTGTTTTCTGTTTGTTTTTCATGGACTTCCTGTTTTATTTTGAAATTCACTGTTTGTCTGTTTGTCACTTGTCTTCCTGTCTTTGTTTGTTTCCCGCCTTTTTTGATTACCTGTGCCCTAATTTCCCTAATGTGATTCACCTGTGTCTAGTTGTTTTCCCATCCCCCGTGTATATATACTTCAACAAGACTAAGGCTACATCGTTGCCACCTCATAGACCGTATAACTGTGCTATAGACTTGTTACCTGGTACGTCACCGCCTAAGGGGCGACTGTTTTCACTGTCACCTCCCGAGATGGCAGCAATGAAGGAGTACGTGGAGGCATCATTGGCTACGGGGATTATTTGTCCCTCCTCGTCTCCAGCGCTCCATTACCAGGTGGGACAGAAGCAGAGCCGGCCCTAGACCTTTGGGGGCCCTATGCAAAATTTGGTTGGAGGCCCCTTTGACCATTTTAAGTAAGGCCTAAAGAAAAGCAATGACTACCTAATAACTATACGGTACACATTATTATTATTATATCTACTATGTTTGATGTCTAACAGAAAAAATTATGATACTACTGAGCTGAGTGGCAGTGCAAGACTGAACACACACTGATGAACTTGCTGAATAAAAATACTGATAAAGTGATTTTTACTGACCAAAAATACATTTTTAATTGACAACAGTTTAAGAGGCACAAGCATATATATATAATTTAAATTAAATAGAGCAAATAGAATAACATTTAAATAAAATATTATATATAATAATAAATAGAACATTCAAATGTTACAAGTTTTCAAATAAACAAAACAATAACATCTAAAACACCACAAACAAGATCAATAGTAACAATAATAATATATAACTGGCAGTTGTGACAGCCTCAGCTTTCGAGATCCTGTGTATTACAGTTTCTCTCATTGAATTGACCGTCACAACTGTGCTCTTAAGCCACAACTCCATAACAGAAAGCATGGCAGAGGCACCTTCATTGAAGGTGGAGATGGCCATACTTGCTGCTGCCTCAAGCTTACTTTCCCCACAAAACAGTCCCCTCAGCAGGGCCGGTTCTAGCCCTTTGGTTGCCCTAGGCAAGATTGAGTTTTGCGCCCCCCCCCCCCAGTCTCGCACTGCCAGATCTCCACAGAGTAGCAATGTATGTTCATTTTAGTTTCTAGCTTCCATGTAAGTTGACACTAACATTTGGTATAATCATAACTGGTCTGGCAAACCAAAGGCCAGTGTTTTGTTTCCAGATTTGTGTGCATGGTGACTTATGATGGGGGCGGGGGGGATCTGGGGGTCCACCCCCTGAAAATTTTGAGCATTAAATACTTAATTTCCTGCATTCTAGTGAATTTTTATTCACATTTTTCTTTCTCTTTTTACCTTTTTCTGAATCAATTATGCTGGAAATATCTTTATCTAAAGGGAAACATAGATTACAATGCAAATATAAAAACATCATGGTATATTTTGCAGTAAGGCTCTCAGGCATTCTGTATTGCTTTCATCTATTTATTCTCCTTTGGATCGATGTTTCTAATTATATCGGAGTCAGCAAACATGTAGCCTAGGCATCATTTACTCTTCCCACTTTTGCTTCTTTTGTTGAGGAAGTAACCTCCTTAAATGTGCATATTAAAATTATTCACCTGAATGATACATTAATTCATTTTAATGAATTAATAAACCACTGGACTGTAATATTTCAGATGTGTTTGAGCAAGATTTCTGCTCATTTTCAAAACTTTGTGCACATTCAAAATACAGTATATCTCATCTGTGTTCTCTAAGGTTTGGAAGAGTTGTGATATTGTGAGAAAAATAAAGTGATAATACAATAGGCTACTACAAGAATAAAGTCACTATATTTCAGAAAATAATCCATCTGCACCATAGTCTGCTGTGCATTACGTGATTGCTCTGTTGATACGGTAGATGTCAGACCTCCTGACAGACACAGAGCCCCGTTTGGGACGCTTGTCTCTGAATGAGACAGGTTAGGGAAGTGGCTGTAGGCTACACTGCTCTACATCGGAGGTGGAAACACAATACTACGCAGAAATAGGGACACATCTGCCGCAGCATACCCACAGCAGAGCGCGTCCATTATAAACCTGCCGCTGCTCGTCTCTATTTCTACAGCGAGAGTGAACACTAAGCGACGCACAGGTCTGCTTCAGAGCTCCGTGTGTTTGAGTCTGACCCATAGACTGAAAACGTCGCGTAATGAAAGGTTGACAAGTAAACGTGTGACTGAGGGGGCGCCCTAGGATGATCATGTTTAATGAACATGTTTTATTTCGCTTGTCGTTCTAATTCTATTATTAATGAAAAGTAGACCTAAGGACGACACGGCGCCCCCAACACTTTTGACGCCCTAGGCAATCGCCTTGGTCGCCTATAGCAATCACCGGCCCTGCCCCTCAGTCAGCCGATGGAGAAGCTAACTAACCAGTCTCCCATCAGCACTGGTTCATAACAACACAAACAGAAGAAAAGCAAACAAAGTACACTAAATTGTTATTTGACCACCAACTAGGTCAGACAGAGATGCATTTCCTCTTCCACTGGGAAAAACTATCTTCACTAAGAGAATTACACCTTGGAAAAATAGCCAAAAAAATAAAACTTCCCAAAGTTAACACCAGAAAAGAAGCCGGAAGTTCTCCTAGGAGAGGGAACAGCAGCTCTACTGACAGCTAAGTATGGATCTGTCTGCCACAGCCTGAGGGACTCACAACCACTTAGGATCCAAAAATTACAGATTTGTTTAGTAGCCTATTATATAGTAATTATATTATACAACAATTTTAACTGTTGTGTAATGTAATTGTTTTGTAATATAGTGTGTTGTATCGCGATCAGTACAGTGTAGTATATATGTGACACATATGACATGTAGGCTATATGACTTTCTGTAAACTGCTTTGAGAGAGAGAGGGTCTGATTACCTCCGCTGTCTGAAAACTCCTGTTTTCTGAACGACAGTTTACACATCAACGTACTATGTGAAGGTATTTCATCATCTGCGGTCTTAGTTTGTAATCCCCTGTGTCTTCTTGCTGATAACAACTGTTTTCGTCTTCTCTGAGGTGATTTTCGACCGTTTTCGACGCACTTCTTTCGAAATTCTGAACTACCGCTGAAATGTCAGAGCACGTCACGTGACGGTTCTGAACGAATCACGTTGTCAGAAATTGGCATCAGCCAATGAGATTGTGCATTTTGAGTTAAATCCACCCTTTTACTTTCACGATTGGTTGCTGATTAAAAGGAAATGACCATACTTGGATCCGACAGCATTGTAGAGGAGAGAGAGAGCTTTCCAACAGTATATGTCATGACGGGGCAGACAGCGATCGCAGAGCAGCGGGATGATTTAGAATGCCAACTAGCTAGCAGTGACTCTAGAGGGCCCTCTGCTGGCTTTTGGCGTTTTTCCATTACATGGTACCTTCTCGACTCGCCTCGACTCGACTTGGCGCACTGTGCGTCCCTTTTCCATTGCAGATTTTAGTACCGCCTCAGCGTGGCTGGTCGTCATAGCGACTGCCGTTGCATTTCCCCCCCCGACTCATTTCCTGGTTCTCCTTCTCCGTAAACAACATGAAATCAACAAGATAGTTAACTTTTACTGCTCCAGATTTCCCACCGTGGTCAGAAAGAACAGGGGAGACACTTTGTTTCTCTCACTATATGACTCTAGAGTCACTACTCGCTGCGGAGCTAATCGCCGGCACTCTCTCACTTCTCCCTCGCTCACCAGCTACACACACACACACGCGACTCGACACACACCAGCGCACAAGTATAAACATCAGGCCACTTGTATGCTACGGAAGTGCGAGTGGAGCCTCCGGCAGAAAAAAAACACCGCTGGCTAAACTATTTAAAAATGCCGTCTGTCGCTAGCAATGCAGTGACGATTCTTTCCGACCAATCTGTAGCCTGCAGGGTTTCACGTCACCTTCTCGGCTCGCCTCAGCTTGCTTGGAACCTCGACTGAGGAGGTACTAAAAAAAGTACCTGTTAGCAGGTACCAGGTACTTTTTTTCGTAATGGAAAACCAAAAAAGGCGAGTAGAGTCGAGGCGAGGCGAGTAGGTACCATGTAATGGAAAAGCGCCATTAGTGGCTAGGCCGGCTCTGGCCAGAAGGTATGGCTGGCCACAAAGGATCTTCCTCCTCGAACCGAGAGCCGGAAATTGGACCTTTTCCTGTGTCCAAGGTGATCAACCCTGTGGCCGTCCAGTTGAAACTGCCGAGGTCAATGAGAGTTCATCCCACTTTCCATGTGAGCAAAGTCAAACCGGTCAAAGAGAGTGGTTCCGGTCACACCAACTCCTCGGCCCTAGAGGGAAGGGTACTGTCACGTCTGCTTCCGCTCTTATTGTGTTTTCTGTTTGTTTTTCATGGACTTCCTGTTTTATTTTGAAATTCACTTTTTGTCACTTGTCTTCCTGTCTTTGTTTGTTTCCCGTCTTTTTTGATTACCTGTCCCCGCCCTAATGTGATTCACCTGTGTCTAATTGTTTTCCCATCCCCCGTGTATATATACTCACCTGTGTTCACTTACCCTTTGACAGATTGTTGTAGCTCCTTGTGTGACTCACCTTCCAGCGTTTTCTTGTCTAGTTTTCCCAGTGTATCCTGATCCTTTGCCTGTATTATCAACCACGTTGGACTTGTACCATTGCCTGCATTATTGCCTGTATATCGACCACATTTCCTGCCTGTTGGACTTGTACCGTTGCCTGCATTGTTCTTCGAACAATAAATCACTTACCTTTTACCTCTGGCTGAGTCGTGCATTTGAGTCTGCCATTGTACCCTGACATTTTCGAAATAACTGTTCAACAAGCATCCAGGAATGCAGAAACAATCCTGTTCAGAATGCTTATAGATAAATGAGAATCAATATGATATATGAATATAGTTTATACCATGCAGCAAACGTCAAACAATTGCCTTTGCAATAGGCTGTTTTATAAAAAGTTACAGCGTAATAACAGTGTCAGTGGTCTTTGTTTGTAAACCTAACATGCCAGATGGTTTAGTCACTCCCCTCTGGCAGGAGGCTGCAGGCCATCGGGACCAAAACCGCACGCCACAAAAACACTCTTACAGACTGGAGCTCTGCATATAAAACAGGGCCAATTCCATTGTGCTCGTTGTAGAAAGTCTAAGGAAGTGGATATTGTCGTTTATAATTATGAATTTTATCATTTAATAAAGACATGAAAAGTTTCATTTCTGTCCGTTCTCCCCCTCTCATAGGTTACCATTAATTAAATTACTTATGAAATGTCACTTACAGCACTCCATGTGGATCTGCTGGCAACACAGAGTTACTTGTATTGAAACACTTCTAGTCCTTCTTTTTGTGGTGTAATAACTCTGTGCTGTATGAGTGTTCAGCTTTTACATACCACGTCACCAGTTCCACCTGCATACATGTCCGGCTGTCAGTGTAAGTGCTACTCCTGATCAAGTCTTATGCATGTGCAGCAACAAGATAAAAGCACTGCTAGTCCACCAAAACCAATCCTACTGTCATCACCATTATACACATTTCAGACTTGTCTTGACAGAAATGCATTAACATTTCTATACAGACACAAAATAAGTGTTATGACTCTTATCTGCTCTTTGAATATCTCTCTTTAGCAACCATCAAGCATGAACTCACTCTCTTATACTATTAGAAAAACGAGAGAGTCAGACCAGCCTGACTGGATTAGTTATTCTCTCTTTTAAGACCAAAGAAAGCTGGAAATGAAGAGCAAGGTTTAAGATGTCTTGGAGCACACTGAATGCTCACTGATTGCCCTTATGACAGGTGAGTAGACACTTACATGTAACTTGTAGCAAGGAGAAGCATATTACCTATTCTCTCCTAAACTTAATTCTCCAATAAAGACTATTATTTTGTAAATATCTTTAGCCTTCAAATGTTGTTCCATGGAATGTGGATGGTATCGCTTACTATTACTTTCATTTTTGGCATATTGGTACAACCCAGTATCACGCCTAAGCGTGTAATACACCCACTGGTCCACTGGGTTTTGCGTGTCAGTGTCACGTTTTTGCCTGGCGCGTGAACATTACACAAAAATTATATCCTCCCCCACCACAAACACCCCAAAAAAACCCAAATTTTTTTTTTTTTTTTTTGATAAGCTAGATAAAAGAAAAAAAAAAAAAAAAAAAAAAAAAAAAAAAAAAAAAAAATGCCTATGCATGGAACATAGCAACAAAGCTGGCCTGGAGTCTCCGCAAAATGATGTCAGAAATGTCTTCTGGCAGGAACAGTGGTAAGAAGCCAAATTAAATTGTTATCAAAGTATCGCCCCCTGCTGGTATAGTACCTTCATAATGCATGTAATGTTCACAAAAGCCGAGAAAAAAAAAAAAATATTACGCGCAAGGACACCAAAACATACCATACTGGATTGATTAGTGTCCTACCCATCGTTAATAGCAGTAGATTATGTCAACCTAGATTAAATATAGCCTATAAATTGATTATTAGTCAACTCATACTAAACCAACATCAAGTATTACTTTTTGTATTGGCACTGGCGTTGTCTGGCAGCCCAATCTGTTTTTCTTGGACATGAACAGAGGTCAATAAAAGTCATACAACCATTAAATGTGTGGCATTTTTTCTTGAAAATGACTTCAATGATGAATCAATTTTCAAAATAGTTGCTAATTCATTTGCTTTGGATTGACAGCTCTAAAAATTAACAGAATATCTTCAAACATATTTGTAACGCTGTGGGAAATATCGTTTGTAGGTGCACACTGAATTGATCCTTTTCCATATTGACATGATGTAGTAGGCTAGTAATGTAGTGTAGTGACCACTAGGTCACTCAAAAGCTTCAAAGTTAAAACTGCTGTGACTGTTGCTTATTTGTTTCAGCTACAACTCTAATGTTACCCTTATCATGTACTAGATAACATTGATTTATAAGATGTAGTCATGACAGGTCTATTTGTTTTTAGGAGGAAAATAGTTATATATTTAGCAGCCTATGTATTGTTCTTTAAAAAAAATGTCTTCTCTCTCTCTGCCGTCTCTAATGTTACCTCTCTCCCACTTTTTGATGCAGTCGATTTTGTGACCAAACCTGTCAACAGAAGTGCAGGCAAGCGGGGTTAAGACCGTAAACAAAGAGAGGAGGGCTAACGTTAGACTAAGGCTAACTCCTTATTGGCTATCACTACGCAGCATTTTCCTCGCCAATGTCTTTAGCAACTGGCTGCGGATCACCACTCCTAAATGTATTATGGACTGCAACATCATGATTTTCACGGAAACATGGTAACAACAGCACTGTGGAACAGCATGTGCAGACAATGTGTGAGTATGAGTGTGACGCTACAAAAGCAAGACACACGAGTGTAGATCTATGACCAGGGCTGGACTGGCCATCTGGCATACGGGGCATTTTCCCGGTGGGCCGACACACTTTTGGGCCGCATCACCAATATAAATAGGCCTTTTTTTATTTTTTGGCCGGGCCGGCCCATAAAGAACTCACAGCGGCCCATTGGTTAATTTTCTTTATTGGCACTGGCCTGACCCAATCAAATCCAGGAACCCCCTTACCCACTCCGGGCCGCAAATTTACGAATCCCACTATGGCCACGCCTCCCGGCCCTGAGACACGAGCTGTAATAGTTATTGTCAGTACACGATCCGTTCTGCCTGCACGATCCGTTCTGCGCATGCGCAAGATAACCGAGGATACAACCTGCACGATCTGTTCCACGCTAGCCTATGGCTAGCCTCCAGCTAGCCTCCACCGGGAAGCTAACGTTAGTTTAGCTAACAGCTAATTCAGCTAACTGGTAGCTGACAGCTAGATTCAGTCTAAAATAACGTTAAACGTTAAAATAGTAATAATAACAATAATGCCAATACAATATAAAATATCAATAATACAAATCATAACTCTAAGAATGAATTAATTATTTAAGTGTAAGATCAACAGATAAGTCTTGAGACCCCTCTTGAAGGATCTCAACTCATATCATAGAATGCACGCATATTTTAAGAGGACTGTCTGCAGGGAATGTGTCTGACCGTGATTGATTGGTGGGTGTGGGCCGCCTGGGCCAAAAATGCCAGGGCCAATTTTTTGTCCCAGTCCAGCCCTGTCTATGACGTTAACCATGCAGTTGACTAATCAGACTACCTCTCTCCTCCTTTTAAACATAAAATTAAAAAATTAAAAATAGTCATCAAATTTGCAGGTCGCACGTGTGCGAGTAGTTTTAAAAATTACTCGCACTGTCTCAAAAAAATGGTCGCAAAATACAAATGACACCATAGAAACCAAAGAAGGGGACATGTTGATCCCGTGTTGTGTGTGTGTGTGTGTGTGTGTGTGTGTGTGTGTGTGTGTGTCTGTGTGTTAGCACAGGGTGTGTGTGATGCGTCAGTGCAGTAGTACTGGGATAGTAGTGCCTGTAGTTTAGCAGCTTAGTAGTTACTGCATGTTGCATGCTGCTTCTGCTTGCTACATTCTGCTTACAGCTACTGCCACCGACTAGCCCTTGTGCAATGGCAAAAAGAGGAGCAGAGTGTGTAAGTCTCTTCCTGTCGGTACATAGCCTCTCCACCGCCAAGACTCCTACAGTGCCTCCTCGCGGCCACACACGGTAACTGGGCCCTAGCAGACCCAGGCTGAACTGTAGGGGATCTCGGAGCAGCAGTGGGCCCCAGAGGCGCGGTGTGCAGGCCCACCAAGTAGTGGAACATGCCCTGGCACCCGCCAACCACTGCCCCAGCTATGGGTAAATAGTCCCACTGCCTTGTGGAGTAGCATATAAGGGCAAAGGCTAAGGGAGCACACCCTGAAAAAAAAAGGCACAAGTCCTCAACGGTGGAACAGGCGGAGGATGATGGCTGACCTATGTGGAGCATCACAACGGCTGGGAAGGCGGATGCAGGCTGCAGCAGTGCTGGGTCACCAGTCGTCGTGGTCTCCATGCCACTGGATCTCGACTCAGACCTGCCAAGGACATGGTGGGAGTGTGGTCTGCGCACCCACACCCTCACCCAAATCCTTACTCTCGCGCAGCTCCTTGCTCCCCCTCCCCCTTCCCTCCTCACCAAGTCCTGTGGCGATGTGGAATGGTGGTGGGCACAGGCCAAGGATGTGGCTGGGAGTGTCTAATCAAACCATGCACACAGGCGGCAATGGAGTGATGGTCGCTAGGATTGCGGGATGGAGCAGCGCGTCTTTTCGGCAGCTTCCATTGTGACTGAGCAGCCCCACACTGCTCACCCCTGTGATGGGGAAGGACCTGGAAAAGGTGGTCCAAAAATTGTCTGCTCCCCACACTCCGGACGGTAAGCCGCAACCGTCGGAGCATCCCCCCCCTTTGCGGTCGAAAAACCAAATTAAAAAATAAGCTAAACATTGCTTCGTGGAATGTTCGCACACTACTGGACTTGGTCGTAACGCTTGACAGGCCCCACCGTAGGACAGCATTGGTGGCCCTGGAGCTCGCAAGATACAACATCGACATAGCAGCTCTCAGCGAGACCAGACTACATGGGGAGGACTCCCTGACAGAGGTCGGTGCTGGGTACACCTTCTTCTGGAAGGGGGTCCCCGAAGGCACTCGCCGTAACCATGGAGTTGGCTTTGCTGTGAAGTCTAAACTGCTGCAGCACATTCAGGAATCCCCCATCGGCATCAATGAAAGACTGATGACATGGCGCATCCCCCTGGCAAAGGGATGCTTTGCCACTCTCATTAGTGCATACGCTCCAACTCTTGATGCCGAGTACAACATCAAAGAGGATTTCTACAGAGCTCTTGATGCCATCCTACAGAAAACCCCGGTTACGGACAGGCTCATACTCATGGGAGATTTCAATGCCAGAGTGGGTATGGAGCACCTGGTGTGGAGTAAAGTCATTGGCCAGCATGGTGTGGGGAAAATGAACCCCAATGGGCTCCGACTCCTCTCCCTCTGTGCAGAGCACCAGCTGGTCATCACTAACACCATATTCCAGATGAAGAACAGGTTTAAGACCACCTGGCAGCACCCCCGCTCAAAACATTGGCACCTCCTTGACTATGTGATTGTCCGTCAAAAGGACAGACAAGATGTCCTCACCACCCGTGTTATGCGTGGAGCTGAGTGCTGGACTGACCACCTTATGGTCAGATCCAAACTACTCATGAGTATTCAACCCCGTGGCCCGAGGACCGCTCCGAACAAAAAACTCAACTGTATAGCGCTGAATAGCCTCACCACCAAAGACACCCTGCGACGGCTCCTTTCTGAAAACCTCAAAAAGCTCCCAGAGGAAACAACTGACTGGCCAGCTTTGCACCTGGCTATTCACAGTGCAGCCTCAGAGGCGCTTGGCCAATCAAAGAAACGTCACCAGGACTGGTTTGATGGCAACTCAGCTGAGATACAGTTACTCCTAAAAGCCAAGCATGAGGCCCACAAAGCTCTCCTGTCCTGCCCTGGATCTCCCACCCTTAAAACCACCTTTACTGCTGCAAGAACTGTAATCCAGCGAGCCCTCCGGACTATGGAGGACACCTGGTGGGTGCAAAAGGCGCGAGAAATCCAGAACTTGGCAGACTACAATAACACTCAAGGCTTTTACGATGCCATAAAAGCATTGTATGGCCCCAGGAAGCGGGCCATTGCCCCAGTCCGATCACCTGACGGGTCCATGCTCTTTAAGGCCCGCCATGAGATTCTTGCCCGTTGGGCCAATCATTTTGAGAGTCTCTTCAACCACACCAACCCTGTCGACCCACATATTCTGGATCATCTCCCAGACCTGCCACCAATCACATGCTTGGACACTCCTCCACTTTACTCAGAACTCCGGCAAGCTATTGCTGGGATGAAGAACAACAAAAGCGCTGGACCCGATGGAATCCCTGCAGAGGTTTTCAAACATGGAGGATACACCCTTACGCGTCGCCTGCACCTCCTGATCCAAAACTTCTGGGAAGTTGGGACCCTCCCACAGGACTGGAAGGACGCAAACATCGTGGTCATTTACAAACAGAAAGGAGACAGAGCAGTCTGTGGCAACAGCCGTGGGATATCTCTCCTCTCCGTCGCAGGGAAAGTCCTGGCCAAGATCATGCTTAGCAGACTGGTTGAGCACATCTCGGAAGCTGTGCTTCCAGAAACACAGTGTGGCTTCCGGAAGACCAGATCCACGACAGACATGGTTTTTGTGTTGAGGCAGTTGCAGGAGAAGAGCCGAGAACATCACAAAGACCTCTACGTAGCCTTCATCGACCTCAGCAAAGCCTTCGACTCCATCAACCGTGAACTGCTCTGGAAACTCCTCTCCAAACTTGGGGTACCACCTAAGTTTCTCCACATCCTACAGCAGTTCCATGGCCGGGATGCAAGCCAGAGTGCTCACGGGAGAACTCCAGTCAGAGTTTTTCGAGTAAGCGTGGGGTGAAGCAAGGCTGTGTCTTGGCTCCGGTGCTCTTTAACATCCTCCTCTCTGCCATCACCTGCCTCTTCCACCGTGTCATGGAATATGCCGACGGCGTCCACGTGGAATACCGACTTGACGGAAGTCTTTTCAACATCCGTCGGCTCCAGGCCCACACAAAGACAAAGACCCGCCAAATCTGTGAGCTTCAGTATGCTGATGACTGTGCCGTCTTAGCTCACAGCCCGGACTCTATGCAGCACGCTCTTAACACAATATCCAGTTTGTACCAATCCTTTGGCCTACAGGTAAACACTCAAAAAACCGAGGTCATGTGCCATCTCACTACCCCCGTCCCCACACCCCCCAGTTTTCACATAAATGGTGTTCCACTTAAAACAGTGGACCACTTCACTTACCTCGGCTCCACTTTGTCCTCATGTTGCTCCCTTGACACAGAAGTACACACCCGGATAAATAAAGCCTCATCATCTTTCGGTCGCCTACGCAGCAGGGTTTTTGAAAACCGTAACCTGAAGATCAGCACCAAGGTGGCTGTTTACAACGCGGTATGTCTCTCCACTCTGCTTTATGGGGCAGAGTCTTGGACCCCATACCGCCAGCACATTACCAACCTAGAGGCCTTCCATATCCGCTGCCTACAGAAGATCCTCAGCTTGTCTTGGGAGGATCGCATCCCCCATACAGACATTCTCAGCAAGACTGACTCAATTTGTATGGAAGCAGCGGTGGCCAAAAAACATCTGCGCTGGATAGGGCACACCATACGCATGCCTGAACACCGCCTGCCCCGTCAAGTCCTCTACAGTCAACTAATGGGCGCAAAACGCTCCGCCGGAGGGCAAAAGCGGCGTTTTACGGACTACACCCGGGACCTCCTAAAGCGAGCGAACATCCCTCTCACGCAGCTTGAATCTCTGGCACTTGATAGATCAGCCTGGCAGGTTACCTGTGCTAAAGTAGTCTCTCAGATACACCAAATCAGCCTAGAACGCCGAACCGAGAGGCGCATCCAGAGACACCAGCGGGCGGCTGGTACCCCCCTGGCATCTGGTTTCCCCTGCTCCATCTGCGGACGAGTGTGCGGCTCAAGGATCGGACTCTACGCCCACGAGAAGTGGCACCAGCGAACACAATGTCGCTGAACACACCTCCCCACCCCCATCCCTGGAGCAAGCGTCATCATCGAACACGATGGACAGCTAAGAAGAAGAAGTGTGTGTGTGTGTGTGTGTGTGTGTGCCAGCCTGAACTCCCCTGGAGAGTCTCTACACTTTAATGTAAACTACGCTGCCCACTCACACTGATACAATTAATAAGTATTATTTTCTTTAGAATTCCAAATAGTTCTGTGTGTGATTTGTCCAATAAAATAAACAATGGCTATAAAAAAATCAACTGTCATTTGGCAAAAGCAGCTTATATTCATTTGTAAGCACCAAGCTAAAGCTACAAAATAGTTAAACAATCACAACTTGAAATCAGGGCTCTCTTAAGATCCATCTGTAAACAGCACAAGGAAATTAAGAGTGCGCAGTGTGTGGGGAGAGATATTTTCCTTCTTTCAAGGCAATCTCTGATAGCACTTAAATCAGTGTTTTTAGCACAACACAGAAGCCAAGAATGGCGCTCCACAATGCATAAGGTTTTTGTTAGCAAACAATTGTTGTAAAGCACCATTTTCTTTGACTGTGTTACAATTGGCTGCAATGTAATCCTATGGGACAATAGCGACTGTCGGTGTTTGTTTTTTACACTGACAGGCTCAGATTGTTATATTAAGTGTCTGACTACATTATGGAAAGATTGTGTATTCTTGTTCTGAAATCTCACAAGGTGACTTGTTGCCAGGAGACAGCGGCGTGGAATGTGAGTGAGAGAGTTAGAAAGGAGTGCCAGAGAGTGTGTTGTGGTACAGAAAGCATAGCTTTTAGTTATCTAAAAGATTTTCAATTGCGCATTTCTGAATTATAGTCGAGCTACATAGACGTTATACCTTTGAATACAAAAAATGTTGTTCCCAATAGTCACTTAGAAACAAAAGCATGGGGAAATAACGAAATTCCCCTTTGAGGGGGCTATAGAGGGCTTTTAGCAGAACCCAATTGGACTGTATTTTCCCAAAGGGGAAAATTAAAGGGGCAGTAAAAGTCATCACATTTTTTATTTTTTTATTTTCATTTCTTGAGGAAAAGAGACTTGTAACTGAATGTGATAGTGGGAAATATGTGTGATATTTACATTCAATCAAAAGACTCCATTTAATGCCAAGGGGTTGTAAAATCAAAGTCAAAACAATGCAGCTTTATACAGGTTTTAGCCACTTTAAGTGGCCTTTACATACTTTTGGTTGCCTCACCAACAGCCCATTAAACTCTGGGCAGCCATTTTCACCAAGATGCTCAAACAAGCCAGGAACTGGCACAGGATGTAAATAAAATGAGTGACTGGTGGAGAAAAAGACATCCATCTAGCAAGCTATATAGACAGGTATTTGTTTGTAAATTGTGGGACTAAGCAAGACATAAAGGAAAGGAAATATATTAAAAAATAAAAAATAAACCCCACCCTGCCCCAAACTTCAGCCACAGATTATTTGTCTCCTATGCAATGTCCTGCTTGTAACGTACAGAAATTGTGCCACGGGCCTGAGCAGCAGCTCTACTCGTCTGTGCATGACTGAGCAGCATTCTAACAGCTGTCAATGTGAAGACATTAATAACTCCTTATTATTCACCGTCACTTTGATTATGTTATTTGTCAGTCACATTGACACTGGAACAGACCAGCAATACCACAGAGCCCTGCCTCATGCTGCTTGTCATCTAGTATTTAATGCCACCATTAATTAGGATGATCCATGTAGTCCAAATGGTCTGTGCTAAGGTACTCATAGTTATTACTGTCCATAAAATATACAATATCATGTAATATTAATACAGTTGCATAAAAAAGTAACTGAGTTTGAGCATCATTATCGCACAATCAATGTGCCAGATGCAGTGATCCATCCTTGTGCTTTCACTGTTGGATGTTCAATAACCAGTGAAGTAACTTTCATTATTAAACTTCTTCGACTGGCAAGAGAAAGGCTTGCAGCATGAATTAGGTGACTAGTAGATTCATTTTAGAGGATTCTTCAAGAATTTATCAACCCTCACAACTAGATGGAGAATAGTCTATGTTTTACAGCCTTGTTTATAGGGAGCATTTACCATCCCATTGGCCACCTAGCCATTACAGTTTGTTATCGTCTTCTTTAAAATCATAAATTTATTTACAGTACATTTAGTATTTTAAATCTTAATGCAGCGCAAATGCACTGAATGCATGGCATAAAAAAGACAATATATCTGGTTCTGCTGCATCGATTTTAATACGTGTTTTTTAACTGTTCATCATGAGTCCGACAACGTTGTTAGAGTGCAACGAGAAATTGGTGGAGTACTTTTATAAGTGATACTAATACTTTGGTACTCACAAGTTAAATGTAAGCATTATATACTTTGTGGAAGTGTGTATTCTATATTTTTTTTATGCTGTTGGCTCATATATTATTTCTCATGACTTTTTCATTTGTGTAAGAGCTTTGCATTAGCAACATCACAATCTACTATTCTTATACATTTTATTCTTAGCCTCAGAGAGGACCATATTGTGACTTAAAAGAACCCATCTTCATGTAGTTTATTGGAGAACCAAATTAATGCAGAGGAGTGGATGAAGCAGATGGAGGAGGGGTATGGTATAAACTGAATATCAGTTGTGTGAGCTGTTGAGCACAGAAAAGATTAAAGTAGAAATTAAAGTGTGTGTGTGATTTGGCCTAAGGTTTCGGCACTGGCCAGTTTAATGAAATATGGTAATTTGATTAAAGAATATACTAACTCCAACCTGATGTCATTCATTTTCACCATGTGTTCCTCATGTAAAATGAGCTGCAGATTTAATGTCAGAAGTGATGGTAAAGCAGCAGTTGTAGTCATTGTGCTGGTTTTGGACCAAAAGTTATGTCTTTGAGAAATCTTTACTGAGAGGAGAAATTGAATCAATCATGCAACCATAAACCACGTCGGCTGGGGAATGCATGTGTGTGACACAGACATATTTATCTTCAAATCTCATGCATCTCCAGATGAATTATGTAAGGCAGACACTGCTTGGTGTTTAATCACTGTGAGGCACCAGCTACTGAAAGTGAAATATAGAAAATACATTGTGCATCACGCGTTCGAATTACGCCACAGCCCTCTTGCAGCTCACAGAACCTTTTCCCAGAGGACTTAATTTAATTATGGCACATTTTCCATTATAATCCAACCAGCTACGTCAAAGGAAAGGTGCCTATACCACCACATGTGAAAATGCGTATGAATGTGTACTACATTATATTATTATATACTGTATGTATTGGGTCGATATATGATTTTGACTGATTGAAGTCACAGAAAAAGTGAGGCCACAGTAACAAGGCCACTCCGAGAATGTGATGACCTTTAATGCCAGTACAGCAGCCACTCTATAACCACAGTCTCTGTCTATAACACACAGATGGATTGTGGGATTTTATTCAACATGTAAGAGGTTTAAACTGATCTGGAGAATAAAGTGAAATAAGCCCTATCTCAACCACCTCAATCACTTACCTCCTGCTACACCAAGCTGGCGTTGCTCTAGCAAATAGTCATATAGCTTAAGGGATACAGATCAGGAGTGTTTGTGCTTGTGTGTGTGCACAGGTGCATACTTGTGCTTGTGTTCCAGTGTGTGTGTGTGTGTGTGTGTGTGTGTGTGTTTTCAGTTTCACTTGGAGATGGATTTCCATAGATGGGGTAAGGTTTTGTGCCTGTTACTGGGACAAATACATAGGCTTAATGGCTTCATTGAATGGGTGATGTACAACCTTTGTCAGCTTGTAAACTGGTTCTGCATCCTCTTCATATTGTGTGTGGAAACGAGTGTGTCCGTGAGATAGAGAGGTGCTTTGATTGCAGCCATCAAAAAATAGACATTTCATTTAGCCGTTAAAGGAGTCCTATTACACAGGAGATTTAAATCTATTTCACCGAGTCAAAACTCTCTCTGGCCAATACAAATGTAGATGTATTTTTGAGCACATTGTAAGGCAACATTGAGTGTCCTGAAAGGTGCCCTAAAATAAAAAAGTATTATCATTATTAAGCAAATGCACATGCAGGCATGCAAGACTTACATGCAAAACATGAACTGATGCCATAAGATTTGAAAGGTTTAATGCAAAATTTAAATTTTAAAAGCTTTTGGTTTATTTTAATTTGTATTTATGTAAGATAAGAGCAAAAGTGGACAAGTGGAGATTATATACAATTTTCTCTCTCTAAGCCTTTGCACCAAAGCTGTTTGGTCTTTGTTCAATGGCAAAAAGTTCTCTAAAAACCAATAATTATTATCATTATTAGATTGAGTCAGGGAATGTATGGTGCACTCCATACATAGACATAGTCATAGTCTAGTGCTGCCGGATGTCCCTCCCTTCACTCCACTTTCTTTGAGTTAACTAAACTCCAGTCGCATCGAGCAACAGTAACCAAAACCTCTGATCAATGTTACAGGTTGGAAATGGCAAGTTTGAAAGAAAATGTAGTTTGTTCGGGGAATGATTGGAAAGATTTACAAAGAATTTGTTTACGACATTTACTCTCTAACTGGGACATTTTGGGGCCGATTGCTGGGGATTGCTATAGACAAAAAACACACAGTGATACAATAGTAAGCACAAACTACGTTAAACCATGTATCCAGCTAATGTAAATAACTCACGTTACTGTATTGTGTGAACAGTTAACTTCATCTAATGTTGTATGTGGCGTTTTCTTTTGCGGGGTGCAAATGTTCCACCTAAACAAGTTCTAGAGACTATTTTGCAGTCACACTCGCTACCTCCAGAGCTTAGCGCCACCCAAGACGATTGTGATTGGTTTAAAAAAATGCAAACAACCCCTGACCGTTTACCCAGGCAGGGATGTGCACAGGTACGGGCTATTGTTGCCCGAGCAACAGCCCGTTTGCCCTGATTGGCTCAGCTGCCCCTCTGGAGAAAGAGCCTAAATAAAATCATTTTTTTTTTGCTGTTGTGGCTGCATTAATATGATAAGCTCATCATTAGTAAAGGTAGATCAAATTATATCACCATATCACTCAATCTTGTGTTCATTTATTTTGCCACATGACTTTGTTTAAGGGGGGGGGGTAGGCACTGTGGAGGAAGGTCTGGCAATGCGAGACTACTCCATACATAACTAGCTGTCCGAGGAAAAGTCTCCAATGGACACAAAGAACTGTGGTGATGATGTATCATCCACTCAACACATAAAACGTCTCATAAAAAAGTCTCCAATGGACAGCCTGTCCTGTACTTGCCAATCTCCCCCCCCCCCCGCCCCTTACCACTACTTAATTAAAGTGATGGTTCGGAGTAATTCACCCTAGGGTCCTTTGCACCATGACCTCGAGCCAAACACCCCCCCAGAAGCTTTTTTCACCTGGGTCTTACATTGGGAGAGTTAGCTAGAGTAGCGTTATCAGCTGAATAGCTTAGCGCAGGGGCTAACGGACCTACGTTTGTATCTCGTAAATTACCCCACTAATAATGCCCGAAATTATACCAAACGTCTACAAGTAGTACAAATAAGTTATGCTCTCATAAACAGTGTTTGGAATAACGCCGTTTAAAAGAACGGCGTTAGGTAACGCCGTTATGTTTTCAGTAACGGGGTAATCTAACTAATTACTTTTCCCGTCGTTACAACGCCGTTAACGTTACTGGACGTTAAATGCGGTGCGTTACTAGGCATTGATTGAATAAACTGTGTAATCCGAACGCACCCCTGGCTCGCAGCTAGTGAGGAGGTGGGTTAATAACGAGATAAGCGATTATGATTGGCTAAGGCAGAGTCATGTTTCATGGTAGCCAATCAGAGCCAGTGTTTTACAACATGCCAGCACACGCGCCACACACACACACAACAGCTAAACAGATTCAGCAGAGATGGCGAGTCAGGAGCAATCCAATGAAAAGTTGCGCGTTTGCGGGGAGATATAAGCACTACTTCAAATTAATTGTGGTCAAAGGCAAGAACGTGCATGTAATGTGTACATTATGTCCAGGAGTGAAGACTTTGTCGACATCCGTTGTAAGAAATTTAATGAAGCATCTCCCGACACACGCATCTACAAAGCTAGTGGCCAAAACCAGCGATACCTCCACCACAGATGATAGCTCACTATCCACTAGCAAAGAAGGACTCGGAGCAAAGTCCCCCAAGCAGCAAAAGCAGCTCTTTCTGCCTCACAACAAAAACCTATGACACAGGCTGAAGTCAACCGTATGATAGGCAGGTATGTTGTTAAAGTATATGTGTCATATAAGTTTATATGGTGTAACTGTTTACTTTTCTTACAAAGATAATACTTGAAGTGCAGGATAAACCTCTTGCTGTCTGTCGACGTGCAATAAATATGGAAAGTTATGTACGTTAAACACCTGTCTGTTCTACTCATTTCAACCGACTTGTGAAAACTGCTAAAAAAAATCCAAATTCTTTGACATATAGCAACTTTTTTTTAAAGTAACGCAAATAGTTACTTTCCCTGGTAACGAGTTACTTTTATTATAGAGTAATTCAGTTACTAACTCAGTTACTTTTTTGAACAAGTAGTGAGTAACTATAACTAATTACTTTTTTAAAGTAACGTTCCCAACACTGCTCATAAAACGATGGATTGGAAAGTTTGTAAGTACACCAGAAGTTTATGTAAATAACACTTGCCTGCTGGCTTCTGCTCTCTGCTGTTGTTGTTGCTGCTGTAAGACGAGTGCTTAGGGCCGTCTACAAATTACAACACCGAAAAGAGATGCAACAGAAATATTTATTAATTTAACTTTTTTTTTAAGTAAGTGCTGTAATATAACTAGCAGGAGACAAGTAATAATTGAGGTAAGTTTGGAGACATTACCTTTTTTAATCATTGAATTAATAAATATTTTTGTTGTAACTCTTTTCGGTGTAGTAATTTGTAGACGGCCCTAAGCACTCGTCTAACTGCAGGTAGCAGCAGCAGCAACAGAGAGCAGAAGAGAGCAGGCAAGTGTTCATAAACTTCTGGTGTACTTACAAACTTTCCAATCCATCGTTTTATGAGAGCATAACCTATTTGTACTACTTGTAGACGTTTGGTATCATTTTGGGCATTATTAGTGGGGTAACTTACAAGATACAAACGTGGGTCCATTAGCCCCTGCGCTAAGCTATTCAGCTGATAACGCTACTCTAGCTAACTCTCCCAATGTTCGACCCAGGTGAAAAAAGCTTCTGGGGGGGTGTTTGGCTCGAGGTCATGGTGCAAAGGACCCTATGGTGAATTACTCCGAACCATCACTTTAAGGCTGTATTATGCTGGTTGGATATGTGTGTCTGTAAAATGGGTGAGCTAAACTTTTCAGGTCCATTTTACTTTTCTGTCAGGTGTCTGACTACCCCAGCCTTCTCAAACATTTCTCATTTTGCAAAGTTGTATAACTCCAGCAATATTTTCACCTCCCTGGGTTCGGAAAGCGATGAGGTGCAGAAATATTTGATTATCTAGACATCTCCCCACGTTGCTAAATATCTATCCTGGAGGCAGGATGTGTGACCCAGCCCCTGACTGATAACTCTAATCGAAAACCAACATGGCAAAATCCACATTGACAAACTGTCACCTCTAAAGCTACAAGCTGACCCATCTGTTGATCTACGACAGCCATTTGCTGTAGCATGCCACTGCAGGGGGGCCTCATTTGTCGAACAAATTGTTTTATGCCACACTCATACACATTTAAGCAAAATATGCATGCAATTGACTGTAGAATGCATGGGCATGCTGATTTCCTTGTAGCTCAAAATCCAGATTTACTTTGTGGTCTGTATTTGGTTCGACACACATTCAATACAATGCACATGACATTTTTGAAAGTTTTTTTTTCATCCTGACCCCAATTCCCCATGCATTTGTGTCTAATCGACTGATTGGACCAAAAATCTTGGAAATTTGTCCGCCTATAACTTCTATAGCATACTCCGAAACGCCTTTTTTCCTGGTTCAAAAAACCCAAAATTACCCTTTAAGACATGCAGTATTGTAAATGTTTCCAACAAGCTTACCATAGTCAGATTTAAAGCACATTGAGGACAAAGCACGCAAATGGCAGCTAAATAATCTGTCCAATCAACAGAAAAATCCAACACGTTGACCACATTGGGCTTCATTTATTCCTTTCTACTGAAAAGATCAGTACTGTATAGTATGTGCATTTGTGTTTGTGCAGGATGTCTGCTCTGACCCTGCAGGTATTATTAGTGTGAAAGATGAAAAAGGGGCCATGACTCTTTCACCCTGGAGAGATGACAAAGATTTAAATAAAGAGTTCACAAAGGGCTTGTGTTGTCTTTTGATCAGCGTCATCAATAGCCTCTTTCCGACCGGAGGGATTTTTGCAGTTCCTAGAACATAACGTTCCTAGAACCCTTTTTTTCTCCTGTTCCGACTGGACCAATTTATTATTAAGTTCCTCTGGCCACAGTTCCTGTAACTCTTTCAGCACCTCCTTCAGGGCAGGGTCTTTTCCCTTTTCTCTTTTCCGCATAGTAGTGGTTAGATGGCTGCGATTATAAAAACAAAAGGTCAGTTCCTATGGCCACTTGGCCAGTGTGAATGCAAATGGATAATAGCTACCTTTAGCCTCTTTCGACCAAGTAGTTACAGGAACGTAGTTATAGGAACAGTACACTTCTAAACAGTTCTACTAACTACTCTCAGCCCAAACCGGTTTTGCCATTTGCATTCACACTGGCCAATGCACATGAAATTAAGCAGACACTTAAAGGGTAATTTCGGTTTTTTTTCAACCTGGACCCATGCATTTGTGTCTAAGAGACTGATTGGACCAAAAATCTTGGAATCAAATACACAAAAGAAAAAAAGAGGCAGAAATGCATTTGCGTAATGTTATTGATCTGTTTGTTTAATTTAATTTAATTATATATATATATATATATATATATATATATATATATATATATATATATATATATATATATAATATATATCGGGGCTCCTATTAATACACTATGCGAAAGAAGATGAGATGAAAAGAACATCAAGGTCTTCTTCTGCAGGGGAAAGGCCTAGAGAAGGGAGGATAAGACGAAAGTTGGAAGTAAGGGACAGGAATATGATGTTGAGGGGAGTAGACAGTTCAGAACTAAGTGGATTAATATGCTTCATATGCTCTGTCTAAAATTAATAGATGTTTCAGTATATGCCCAGATGGGTTAAGAAAAATATGATTAAAAGAAAAATTAGGGAAAGAAATTGTAAGAAGATGAAAACTGTTGACATTGAGATCTGTGGATTTCCAGTAGGGATGTCCAGAGTCGATCGAAAGTAAATATATGTATTGGGAGAAACCCGGGGATATATTGATTAAAAAAAGAGAAATGGGCGCAGGAGTATGTGTGACTCTAAGTGCTACTGTTTTACACATTTTCAATTGATACAATAAAAAAGGAGAAATGCTGGAAATTTTTATTAAAAAAATTGAAATATTGCAAAAAGGTTTGTACTCTTTTCTACATCATCTTGTTGCTCCCTCTTCTTCTGCAATGGTTTATTGTTAAATTTGTAGGTTACAGCTTGAGTGTGCAGTGGGCAGCTGTGTCTTTTAGATATAATCTATCCTTTATATAGATATAAGTATAGAATCAGATTCGTTATTAAAGGACTCAGATCAGGTTCAGGGCGGAAAAAAAACCTGACTGGAACATCCTTATTACCCAGTGTAACTGGATTTCTTCAGTGCTTTTGAGTATTTTTTGATTGGGAGATGGAGGGGCGCATTGTCATTTGCGTATGACTTGCAATGAAATGCTGAAAAACAACAGAGAGGAGAAAAGATTTAAATAGTGTAACAGTCATGAAGTACTGCGCGCATAACAGCAGCATGAATGTACAAAAGGCAGAGAGAGAATCATATTTAAACAAAGGTAGCAGCAGGATAACAGGCTCACTATGTAGGTGTGTCTCTGAGCTATTGTATGGATTAGATCAGCTGATGAGAGCAGCTGATAAGATAATTGATGTTGTAATTGATGTCTAAGAAATAAAGAGGGCTAAGCACGCAAAAGTTTTGTCATTTTCCTGACTGAACCCATTAGTTTAGCATTATATAGATAGTAGTATATAGCCTATATTAGATTGTATTTGTACATCTGCATTGTACCACAGTAAACAAAACAACAACACAGATTCATAGTATGGCTTGTGTGAGAATGTGTGTGTGTGTGTGTGTGTGTGTGGGTGTGTGTGTGTGTGTGTGTGTGTGTGTGTGTGTGTGTGTGTGTGTGTGTGTGTGTTTTTGTGTGTGTAGTGTGTACATATTTGTTAATATGCCCGCATGTGACCGTGTAAGTGTGTATGTCACTATAAGTCACATCTCTGTCTGTGTTCCTGTGAACAGTTACATAATCAGAACCCCAACAGAGAGAAACTGAAAGAATGGGAAAGGGGAAAACACAACAAAGGTCATTATGAGATGAGGCTTGTTCTCCTCCTGGCTTAGAACGCTGACAATGCTGCAAATTACTTAAAATAGCCCCCTGTGTTGTTTTTAGAGAGTCAGCAGCATCTCACTGTGAATTGAGGCCAAAGACAGAGCGAAAGAGAAATCTGTAGCCTGATGTGCGACATTCAGATTAGTTGTAGGCAAGATGCCAGGCTGTAGAACTGTGTTTGCGTTTTCAGTATGTGTGTGAAAGTAATAATATGAATAGGGCTAGGTGTCAAATCTTAATACTTTTTTTGTAACAGCCGAAATGTGTCTGTAGCACCACATAGCAGTATCAAACCAATATCAATATTCAACAGAATCATTTACTGATTTATCAACTGATATTAATTAATCTACATGAACAAAATATTTTGATAGTTGGTTATTAAAGAATTGTGAAAAAGATATAAAAAGGGTTTATTTTACAGTTGAACAATAGAGAGGCGAAGTCCCTCCCCTTCTGGTGTTCCCCATTAGACCTTATTTCCAAAACAATTTGTACGGTAGTCAACAACAAGAGACAAATATTTTTTGATTGTGCCATGAATTACACATGATTTCTTTTGTCAATTTAAAGGATAATTTTGCAAGTCAACAAGTCACAGTTTATAGGTTTGTTTTGGTACCAGTTTTGTGTGAAACTGCTTAGTGTACTACATCTCGCGTCTCACACAATATATGTCACCTTTGTTAGCTAGCTAGGGAACTTAGCTATGTTCCACGCATACATGTAACATTAACTTACCTCATGTGTTTTCAGAGACTCCTGGTCTTTTTATTGGCCAGGAAGCGAAAGAACAAGCAAGACCGGTTTCTCGTGTGAGTAACGATACATCCCACTACAAAACACACAGGTATTAGGCCGGTTACACACTGCAAGCGTCGCGCGAGCGTGTCAGCCGCGTGGCGTATCCATTTATATTTCGGCTCCCATGTTGACAAGTTAGAGCTTACACACTGCCGGCGTGAGACGCGTGCTTGCTAGAAATAGAACCAACGTCTATTTTTCACGCGAGACGCGAGCGTGTTGGAAGCGTTTGCATATGTTTAAAATATGTTTATATGTCATTTAGACACGAATGCATATTAATTAATGACATCTTGATGTTTGAAAGTCTAGGTTTTGACATCAATGTAGATATAAATGTAATAAAAAATTTCAGAGAAAAGATTTTCAAATATTGCACCTGTCATACAGAACGAAATATTCTGTAACATATTTTGCAGTCAATACTGCCGGCGTTGTCTTGCTTTAATCAAATCAGTAGGCTATATATAAATGGTAGGATAGGCTATGATAACAACGTAGTGTGTGTGTGAGTGACGGTCCAACATCAGATAGGCTATATAGGCTCTTTACAGCTACACAAAGTTGTTATAAACAGACAGCCCACTTACCCATTTTTCAGAGTTTGATTCTGTCGGCGCTATGTCCCGAGATCAGCCCTCCCTGTACCTAGCAGCAGGAGCAGCGCCGCATCAGACACGCTTTTGGTGTGTAGGACACAGAAAAATCCACACAGCTGACACGCAGCTGAGACGCAACAGAAACGCCACGCTCGTGCGACGCGTGCAGTGTGTAACCGGCTTTGTAGCTTCAGCGAGAAGTCACTTCGCAATGGTTGAGGGGAATGACTTTTTACTTAGCTCTAGAAAAGATAAGTTATACAACAAAAAATAAGCTTGACAAGTTTTGGAAAATCTGGAACGTTTTCTTCAATTTTCTTGAGAAAAACAGTATGGATGTGGATGGTTGGAGTGATAACTAGCTGTACCAAGCGTTTTATTTATTTATTTATTATAAATAATATAACATTCTCTTAATGCCTGTAGTGTGCCATCTGTACTGTACGGTGTTTAGATAAACAACGGCAGTATGTTTTTCATGTAAGCATACTCCTATAGATGTACGGACTTATGACTGTGGATACTACAGCTACTACATTTGATCCTTGGTCTTTTTTCTGTTTTATATTATGGTGCCTTGTACTGTTTTTGTAGTAAAATGTAATAAATACATGGTTTAAAAAAAATATATATATGAATGGGATGAAAAACACTGTAAGTCAATGGAAGTAATAATGCTTACTTACAGCAATAAAACAGAGGGGCAGGGAGGTAAAGCCACAGAGAGGAAAGAATAATCACAGAGCACAGCAGTTCTTGTTCTGCCTGATATCCTTCTATGTGACACCTTCTCCCTCAGGGTAATGGGACATCCAGAGGACACATCCAAGCAACTCTTATCAGCAACACACACACACGCACACGCACACACACACACACACACACACGATTCCCACCAAGTCCCAGCTAGAGGATAGTGTGCACTGACAAAACTGTTCTGGGTGATTTATTTCATGTCGTACCTTTTCAGTACTGATCCATTACTGTCATGGTCCCTTTTCAATTTCAAAAGACAATTAAGTAAAAAAGATAATGACTTAGATGTGAGCCGTTACGATACAGGCAGACATGCATATGTGCACTGCATCATTAGGAGGCCTCTATATCTTCAGACCTTTAGTAAGCCAGGCACTGTTAAAGAGGCACTATTTCTGTCCTGCACATGATGGGCAAAGCGCTTCATTAATGTATATATATATATATAAGGGGACAGTTGTCATATGTGACCATCATGTGCTCTGTACATGACACTTACAGTACATGGCACTATTGGAACTATAAATGGCTAAAACACAGATAAGCGTCAGCACAGTTTTAGGCAGCCTGCCATGTGCATATGTAAAAACTGATGACAAGATGATAAGTAGAAGAGGCTGGGTGTTTGTGGTAGGTGGTGAGGGAGACTATAAATAGCATGAGTGGAGCTAATTGTAGTATAAATATAAATGTGAAAATACTCGGGGTGGGGGTGGGGGGAGAGGTGGAGTATCTCAAGTAGTATTTGAGCAAGTAGTATTTGGGTAAATGTGCTATTTACCACTAAATGGGACTCAAATCCAACAGTGCAAGATTTTCTACTGAGTGTTTGTGAGTGCGGGTACAACAGCTGGAGGGAGCAGATGTTACATAGTGCCCCAGGGGTAGCACAAGGCCACGCACCATCTCGCCCTGTCCCAGTGCTAACACAGACAGGCTGGCTTAGGGTGACGACTAGACAGGCTGGGTGCTGGCCACAGAAATATTCAACCATCACCAAGGCAACCATCCAGACCCAGCACCATAAATAAATATAATCTCCTGAAATCCATCAGGTACAGCTCAAACCTTCTTAAACTGATTTATTAAAACAATTAGTAAGTCAAAACATGTTGCAGCTATGAATCTCAGCACCTGGTTCAAATATGCGGTGATGTACACAATGCCTGCTCCATACATTCATTTTTACTACTCTCATGAGTAGAAATTGCATATTTTACGTATCTCTGATATTGATGCGAGCGGCTGCGTGCAGATGTTGTATTTACAACACAATACAGACTACAGATTCATATTCCATTGCTTTCATCTTAGTTTCAGATAAAATATTGTTTTAATTACTTCAATTCAATTCAATTTTATTTATAGTATCAAATCATAACAGAGTTATCTCGAGACACTTTACAGATAGAGTAGGTCTAGACCACACTTTATAATTTCCCAAACCCCAACAATTACAGTAATTCCCTCAAGAGCAAGTATTAGCAATGGCTATTGCGACAGTGGCAAGGAAACATAAGGACTCCGGGGAGTAAACTCCCCAGAGCTATATGGTCTCTCTTACAGAGTCTGGGCTGTGGCAGCAACGGCTTATTTAACACCAATTTTTCCAGGGTGGTGTATTTCAATGGGTACAATTCACGAATGTCTTTGCATAATGTAAGCTCTCACAGTATAGTCAGAGAGGTTATAATCATAAGAGGCGACTCTCTATTGTGCTGTAAATACAACATCTGCACGCAGCCGCTCGCATCAATATCAGAGATACGTAAAATATGCAATTTCTACTCATGAGAGGGGATTCATCTGTTTAAAACCACTAGTGAACAACAGCCATACAGTAGTAGTCATTTAATCTAAAGTTTTCCCTTTCTTTACCTGTTTCTCACATACTAGTGACATTGTTACTACTACGTTTTGCAAATAATGCACAATACCTTGTAAAATCAATCCTGCTTAGATATGGTTTTAGAAACAAGTGTATTAATTGGCTTTCATTTTTATTTCATCTCTAAATGTTTTTATTATGAGGGGAGGCAGGCTGTTTACATCAGTGATGCTTGGTGCTCAAAGTCAAAGTTGATGTTAAGATGCTGGCGATATTGTCTGCCCAGAGAATTAAAGACTACAACTGCATTTCGTTGTGAAACCCTGTGTACATTGACATTAAATTAACCTTGAGTCTTGATTTGACAGGTGTATTTTGAACTGAATAATAATTTGGATAATAATTTGACATGGAAAGTGTGTCTTCGAGGCAATCAGTCTTAGTCTTAGTGTAATATAGGTCTACATTAAAGCCTATAGTTTGTAAAGGATTATATTAAGAAAACTTGTGTAGCATTCGCTAGAATGTTAGCATTTTTGCCAAGCCACTTTGACAAGTTCAGTCTGTCTTCAAATTCATCTTTTCGTTAATAATTGCCTGTCGGATTACTGGGAAACCTAAAAGCTAGCTCTGGAGTCTTACTTGGATATTTTTAGCAGAAAAACTCTGCTTGGGGTTCTTCATAAAAACGAAATGTTATTCTTATTCGTCACATACAATTGACAGTACAATGTAGTGAAATTCAATTACTGCTTTTAACCCATCCTAAGTATTAGGAGCAGTGGACAGCGATACCTAGAGCATCTGGGGAGCAACTTGGGGTTCAGTGTCTTGCTCAGGGACACTTTGACATGTGACTAGAGGAACCTGGGATCGAACTACCAATCTTGTGGTTGAGGACCTTCGAGCCACAGCCACCCCTGTGATACTGACATACAGGTACCTGATGCGTTATGCTTTTAACATCACCTTGATATTAATCAGGGCAGCATTCAGTCGAAAATGGCAGCTGCACTGTAAGTGGCTGCTGTGCAAAAAGAATGTGAGTTTCGCGTTTATCTGTGTTTTAAGCCCAACGTCTCCTTCTAGGTGCCTTGAAGTCAACGATCGCAGCGCTGCCTGGAAGGAGACGTTGTGGGATTAAAACACCATTGAGCCAGTTTCACCTCTTATTATTATGACCACCCAACTTTCTGTGCACCTGACTTATAGCTCATTATAAGTCATGACATGCCTCATGGTACTTAAGCCAGCCAGTACCTCGGACTCCTGGTCAATTATAATTTCGCGGCTGCTTTATAGGGTGCTGTTTGGTAGGGATCCAAGGAGTGTTTATATTCAAGGGCGAATTCCTGTAGAGCTAATGTCACTCTTTTCATTGATCCGGAGCGGAGGCAATAAACAGCCGTACAGATTTTTCTGTGCAGTGACATTATATAATAATAAATCCTGTGCAGGATAATCTCACTTCAATGCACACATGGGCCTAAAGCTATAACAGTCTTGTTGGTGATCCTTTTCATTTCATTCAAGGAGACCTTGTTATGGAAAACATTCTATCCCCAAAGTGTTGTGGTTGGCCATCTTACACTTTTATGTTAAACAGTTTGAACACTGCGTCTGTTAATACATTTTCAAAATGGAGAGAGCCTGACAGACACATGTTATATCTACTTTAGAAAAGGGAGGACAAAAGCATAAGGCACTTCACGAGCGCTGTAATAAATGGTTGGTACACTCACAAATCCGTCACAATATGAAAAAATATGCTTGTGATTTACAGCACTGTTTTATATGCAAGAGAGCATGCAGTAGGGTCTCCAAGAAAAGCTGTTGGGCTGCTATGATAAATACAATTCAAGCTTTGTTTCAACAAAAGTCTTACTGCTTTCTCATAATTATTGCCTTAAAGGGAGATCATAACACTTCAAATACCATTATGCATTTCATAGAAATTGAGATGACCTTGAGCAGAAAGTTAGAATATATATTTAGTCCGAAGACCTTTTTGGAGTGCAGATAAAGAAAAGCAATCTCAGAACTGGAGGAGTGAGGAGTGTGACTATTGGAGTAGTAATATTCATGCTGTTTGCAGTACATTCTCAGTTTAATTTATTAAAATGGGTAAGTGTCCTCGGCATTACAATTTTATATTTAGTTACCTGTACATAAAAGTGACAAATATGATGCAGATGCATAAAAGCTAGCAGTCCAGAAAAGAGTGGGCAAGTTTCAATGAGCATTAATTAGCTTTGATAGAATCAATCCACTGTTCGTTCAGACAAAATTAAATTGACTTACATTCATTTTACATTATTCAATTTCAGCTTTTAATTGCCAGCTAAAATCTGGTGATCTGTCCTAACGGACACACTGCCTTGCGCCTGAAGAACAGTGGTTAAATATGACTTCCCACATGTACAGATATTTAGTAATTTCAGTAAGATTGAGTTAAAGTGCCTCAGTACTGCCTGGCGAAGAACATTCATTCTGCTGAATGTGGCTGCAGTCATGAAATGACAGGGACTAACCGTCAAAAACAGCAGAAAGTCCTCACACACTCCACCAAAGGTAAAAGTTCCTCAGTAAAAGCAGAAGTCATCTGGACGATCAACCACGACCATTTTAGCATTTAGCATGTTAGCCAGACTCAATGTGCATGCACCTGTTGATCATGCACCATCTTGAGTGTGTATGATTTGGTTGCAAGCTCACCAGGCAGTGCATTAAATCAATAAAGGTAGATGCAACATAACTATGCCAAGGTACAATAATGCTTACCTTAACCATACCCTGTAATGACCTAGCCTAGTTTTTGACTTCTACTCCACTACATTTCAGAAATAAATATTGCACTTTTTACTCCACTATAGGCTATTTTTTGACAGCTGTAGTTAGGCTATTTAATTTTACATTAAAAAAAATGTGGTGACATTTTAAAATACAATGCATTGTTAAAACTTAAACAACATAACAGCCTGTAACTTCTTAGTGAATTATTTACTAACTAAAGAATACAGTTGCTGCAGAGGTGGATCTGATTTATTGTTTTGAAAAATAACAGCTTCATCTCAATATCAGTTGTGAATATGATCACAAGGGCATGTGACACTGTGGCCTTCAGAGGCAGAACAAATCTCTCTCACACTCTGTTCCTCTCTTTCAGTCTAATTTTGTTTTTCTTTATTCTTCATTCTGTCACTCTACATATTCCTCTCTTCACCACCGCTGCATCCTACTGACTTAAATAGCTCTGCTGTGATACACACCATAGCACTCTGTCATCGTGTAAGGTAAGGGTAATTTGTTGATGATGCAATTTCCGATAATATTTTAAATATTTAGCTGGGTTCTAGGAAAAAGCCAGGGACACACATCTCTCCTAATTTAATTACATTCCAGTAATGCTACCTATTTACACACATATCCTGCTTGCATGCTCTGGAAGTGAAGGTCAACATGCAACCCCAAGCATTGTGGTGTCAGGGGTAATGAAAGCTTAATATGTTTTATAAATGTGTTTGTATGCATGATTACAAGTCTGTGCTCAACCGCACAAAGGGAGTTGCTCAAATTGTGCTGCTTTATTTATGTGCCACCATGTTGGCTTTGCAGCTTATAGCAAACAACCTTAGAAACGACTACAGTGTGCATGACAACCATGGATCAAATTGCTGCCCAATCAATCTGTTAGGATACATGTTGTGCTCTATGCTTACAGATGGAGACAATATGGATTTACCACTGTAGGCTGGAGATTAGCTGGTAGCTGGATTTCAAAATAGAAAACTGATAAATGTTTTCTGTCTGCACATATTGTTGATATCTGAGTCTGAGACCATTTTTAGAACATGCGTAGTGTGGAGGTGACTCTATCTCCAGCCGACTGAATTTCAAATATCTGCTCTGCTTTAACTGACATTCAATTAATTTAGCAGTTTTGTCAATCGTTAAATTCCTGACATTCTCACTTACTGAGATAGAGAATTCATTAGAAAATTAACGGAGTGATTCAAGGAATCTTGTGTATAATGCCCCCCTCCCAATACGTACCACCTCTTACTGCTGACAAGAAAGGTTTGTATCAGTTATATTTCTTGTAAGACATTTACTGTGGACGAAGATGCGCTCCCTACTCTCTGATTACATAATGTTGATGAGCCCGTCATGGTTTGGTATACATGTTCTGGTTGACAAGGCTATGTTCAAAACAGACCCGGAACACTGGAAGCCACACATTTCACGCTATGTTTTTATTTCCTAACTCTGTGACTGATATTATGATATCTTAAGCTTAGTGTAAGTTCAATCAGGAAGACTTCTATGCTTTACATTTTCTCTCCCTCTTTCTCTCTGCCAACCTAATCAGCTGACTCTGGTTCACTCTTTCAGTTAAACCAACCAGCCACGATCTGTGTGAGCTAAGGATGAATTGTAGGCCTAACTATGGTGATTCATTTAGCGCCATCATTAGGTTTAAATTAATTAATTTGTTGTTTTATCAGTTGTACTTAGTGCTAATTTGCATGTGTAAGCATGCTAACATGCTAAGCTGGTGGATATGGCAAACATTATACCTGCTTTGCATCAACATGTTAGCATTGTCATTCTGAGCATGTTGGGATGCTAATGTTAGCATTTAGCTCAAAGAACCACTTTGTACAGTTTCACAAAACCGCTACTGTTTCTGCAGACTAGCCATGTTGTTGCACCATTGAGAAATACAGCCCATAATATCTCCAATGATCGGGCCTCAAAATGATTTCTCGTCCCAGAAAAACAGAGGCTATGGATAGTCTAAGTGATTTAGGGTGAGGGGTCAAAGATATTTGTGTTTCAATTCAGTAGCCTACACAATACACTGGGTGCAGCTATTGATGTTCCATTGAAATGTCAGTTCTGTTAGCCACCATAACCCTCTTAATTACCACCAAAACGTTAACCATCAGCCTGTAACGTGTATTATTGATTGCCGTCATTGCCACCATTGACTTTATGCCACTTTCTAGTGAGCAGTCAACTCAACCTGCTCACATCCACTCCATGTTCTCTCTCTTCAGTACATTGAACACACAAACACACGTGCAAACATGCTTACAGTTACACATAGCCTGTATGATGTATTGGAAAAGTAAGTGACCGAACAAACACACATTCACACATAAAAAATGTGTCACCTTTAATCCTAGGGCAATTGCAGTCTTGCTCAGCAGTCTCCTCATAGCTTGTTTGAGATCTCTTACAATAATGCAAAACGTGTGTAAATTGTAATTGTCCCATTTACAACTGAACATTTGGTTGGAACACACCGATTGGTGTGAATAAAAATTCAAAAGTACAAGTTCCAGCTGAAAAGCTTTGGAAGAGTGTTGATTGTTGTCTGCCAGCTAAACAATGTTAGTCGGTTTGGCACAGCACGTATAGCCATTTAGTTTTATCAATATGGAGGACACACATGAGAAGCGAGAGCAATAGAATTCCTCCCACTGACCTTGTCGGGGTCCAGAAGCCAAAAGCAAGATTCGTTTGGGGGGCAGATAATGAATATTAACAAAATGCCCGAAGGTACATTTACAGTATGCTCCGGGATAGTAAAATTCTAATAATATTGAAATGTATTCATAGTACAGCACCTTTCAAAACAAAGTTACCAGGTTCTTTCGTTTCGGCCCTCAGGGTTTCTTCAAGATCAACATTTGGCCTGAGGGCCAAAATGTTAAATAAATAAATATAAATAAATAAATAAATGCATAGGGAGCCAAAGTGTGCAACACTTTTTCCCCCCACTTTCAAGTTGTCTTTCACTCATCAGCAGCACCTCACTACAACCCTGTGTTGTTCATTTTTCTGTACAAGGTCATTTGGTACCAGAAACACCTTCTACATCAATAAGAGGGAGAAATAAACAGATATCGTTTTTTTCCCACTACCTTCATGCCAAAATAAAGCAGCACTGAAGAGTGGGTGTTGTCTAGCTTGAAGCTGTATGAGGTGGCTTCAGAACCAGTTTCAGGCTTTGGATTAATTAAATTCCCAGAATTGTGCAATTGATTAAAAAACAAAGGTCACCAGGCGGATAGCTCCTTTACTATAATGAGCTTTATATTGTATTTTTTTTAATGAATTTCAGTGACAGCAACTTTCAGACAGTTTCAGGTTACCATCAGTAACAAAACATTTCAAACTACTCCCCAAAGAAGACATTGAAATCCTCCCATGCCTCAAGAGGAAGTCAGTTCCCATGGCAACCTATTGAACTTAAATCAGAGAAAGTCTTTCACATCCCCAGTGTTCGCTGACTGCTAGATATGTAACCGCCTGCATCTGGCTGCGGACATGGTGAGTTCAGCGCAGGGCTCGCTCAGACACAGAATGCTGAGCGAACCAATCAATCACCAATGTTAGCCAGACACAGATTGGCGTGTTAGCCAATCAGTATGCATAAAACTCATTTCTACCTCTATGTTCCTCACTGTCATTTGACCATTAATATAATAGGGTTAATGTTTATGAAGTACATCACACGTTTACCTCATTACATCACAGACAAGATATAACGTGGTAATTAGTGACCTTAAGAGGTGCTGGTAGTGGATGTTGTTACTGACAGTAAAGCCTTGCTGTGTTCCCCTGTTCCCTGTTTCTAGTCTAGTTGTGCTAAGTTAAGATAACAGGCTGCTTGTGGTAACAGACATGAAAGTTAAACTGTTAAACTAAGTTAAAATGTTAAACTATTCTTTTAAACAAATACTGGGTTCCCCTTGTGGCTGGAGTTGGGGGTGACCATTTTTAGAACATGCAAAAGTGTGGAGGTGACTCTATCTCCAGCCGACTGAATTTCAAATATCTGCTCTGCTTTAACTGACATTCAATTAATTTAGCAGTTTTGTCAATCGTTAAATTCCTGACATTCTCACTTACTGAGATAGAGAATTCATTAGAAAATTAACGGAGTGATTCAAGGAATCAGTAACTGATAAACAGAGCCTTCGGGATGAGCAGGTAAAACAAAGACAGATAGCAAAGAATAGAGAAAAAGTATTAGGAGGTGAGCAACTGAGTGAAGAAGGAGAGAGAACTGGAATGCACTGTCTATTTCTTCTTTTCTGTTTAGTCCTCCAGTGACCATTAAGGTGTCAACAGTCAAACTGTGACCCAAGAAAAAAACAGTGAAAAACACTTTTAAAGTTTCCTTTTTGATTAAATGTTTGTAGGTAAACACGCCACATTGTCAGTCTGTGTGCTTGCTGTAGCTGTGCTTTAAGTAATGTGTTGTAGTTCTCTGTTGGATGTTTCAGCAGGACACTCAGAATGACATACAGTGTTTTTCCTTTCCTCAGTCTACATGCTACAGTGTGCTGACTTCTCTTTATGTTTTCATTGCTGTCTTCTATTTGCCCAGCACCTCATTCAACAGTATTTGGATGTGCGCAACTACTGTACTATGCATTATTTCTCAGAGATAGAAACGTAGATTTCATAGGGTGGAGGTGCAAAACCACTGCAGTAAATTAATGTATGATAATAAAGAATACACCAAATAAATGATCACCTTTGGGGATGAAGAAGAATGTGCAATAGAGGACAGCGAGTCTATAGGTGTTCATTTCAACTGATCAATAGCTTCTGATTTCACAGAGGAGCTACTTTTCTCTGATACAAGGCATGGTAATGCAATCCCCTGCTGCGCTCCACATGCCTGATGTTAACTTTAAAATGCATCACACATGCATGTTTACATCCATTTAGATGTACATGCATATACTCAGAAGCTCCCAGCATACCAGTGTGAGATATTAATGAATCACCTGTGTAAGATGGTAATTACAATCTCTCATTTATTCAACCTACACATCTTCATTTGCTATTTGGCAGGCAATCTGGCAGGATTTACTCACTGTGTGCTTCTTAATCTTTCATCACATCTAAAAGAACATTGTAAATCAACCAATTATATCTTGAGTTATGATACTTGTTCCATCCATATTTTAGGAAATTTGGCTCAGGTGACAGTGAATAGATCATAGTTTAGGATTTGGGGACTGGTAGAATAACGAGCTGCAAGTATCCGAAAAACATGACATCTACTGCTGATGTTTGTTTAAACAGAGAAAGAAAGAAATACCTAAACTGTGCGTCTTTGAAGCACAGTATTAACATGTAATAAATGAGAGAAAATGAAGAAAACTACACTTTCAGAAAAATGGTGTCCAAGGTGTAGCAGTGCCTATTGTTTGATGGAGTCACCAGTCAGCATAAACTTAGAAAGAATAAAGTGATTTTGTTTATATACAGTTGAGTGAATGAAGGCTGAGTTATAAATGCTCTGTGGCTGTATCCGTTCACTGTACATAGTAGGTTGAGCTCTGTACTATATACAGTTTTTCCTTTAAGTATTTTGTGCATATTTTAATTGCATATGCAGAAAATAGCTGGAAATTGAAATGTACTCCTTTCCCATAGTATAGGCCTACTATTATATTCATGTCAACCAGTGGCATTATATATAATGCGCAGTGGATGGGCTTATTGAGTATATCTGGGTAATAAAAAGTAAATACTGTAGCAATGGCATCCACTGTTGTGTTGGATTATTAAAAGGTGCAGTAAGCAATGCAGTGCAAAACAACCCCCTTTCAGAGGTTCCACCCCCCAGATTCAGAGACAGATAGATATTTGCTGAATTTGACAAAAAACAAGTGTAGTGGATTAACATCACTTACTCCACCTTTAATTTTTCATGGATCCAGGCTGTGGCTTTAGACCCCCCCTGCTGGTTTTAAATGTATATTACAAAAAAAGCACTTAACACTAAGTGCTTTCCAAAACTAAAAAAAATACTTGACGTACTGGCCTCTGTGTGCATTTAAATTCAGCCATACAGTGTTTTTTTCGGATTGGTGTCCATTCAGTAAGGGCTGGTTAGTGGTGGCAATGTGACACTTTCTCTGGTTCCAGCTAACAGTTTTTCTAAGTAGCAACACTTTTGTTTTTTGTAAATTACCTGATGTTCAGATTAAAACGTGTTTGCAAAGCATGCATTACAGTCTATTCACCTTGCACAGACTTGCTCTGTGTGGAGCCACTGCCAACACAAATTACTCTACTGACTTGGACACTGCGATATGATTTCTTTCCCAAGTTCAACACCGTCGTCTCCTCATCAATATGCCTAATGAGACGACATTTCAAGGATGTAAATTTGGTAATCCTCAGGGTTGGACACGAGAGCTTTGCCTGTAGGTTACAGGATACTGTCCATGACCACACATTAACCTTTCTATATATTCTAATTACCCAGGACTGGTCTGGCTTCCTGTCTCCCACTTTACAATCTATGGTTTAATAAGCACATAGTGCTTAAGATCCGGTGACATGACATTATCACTGAAACCACATTGAAATATGGAAGTGTATAAATGTGAATAAATATTAATATCTTCTTAATATTAATATAATATTAATATAAATCTTAAGTTTTTATTTTAACTCAGGTAGTTTTTTACGAGACGTTTTATGTTTTGGAATTTCTTATATCCCCTTTTCTCTCTCTATACTTAAAGTGGCTATATGTAACTTTCAGTTTGTGTTGATTTCAGCGGCCCCTTTGGACAAAAGCGGTAGTGTTTTTACCACACTTTCTGTCGTAAAGGTCTTTTCTAGATAGTGCTGTATTACCCACTGTATAACCGAGTTGGCGTTAGGGGAGGTCATATAGTTGCAATGGATGTTTTGCTCAGAGAGAAAATCATTAATTTACAATAAGAGTGTGTGTTACAGATGCATCGTTGCATTTCAAGTGTTGCATGAGTAACTTGGCCTGGATCGTAAGCTAAACCGGGTAACGTAATCACTGTCAATGTGTCACGAGCCAAAGCAATAAGAGTTTGTTGTAGCAACCAACACAATAATAACTTAGATTCATAACCCACGGACGCTTTACACAAGTACCGGGGGACAAGAGAAAAGAAAATAGTAGGCCAACACAACCACCGACTAAAAGGAATAAAACGTCCACGCTAAATTCAATTCAATTTAGTGTCGGCTACTGACGTACAACCACATTGCGCATTGTAAAGTTATTTTATGAATGAAATAGATATACTGTATCACATACCTGAGGGCCAATTCAGGGTTGGTTTTGAATCATTTACAATCCCATAATTGTCTCCATCTGTTGAAAGCCAGACCGATGTGACTTGGGTTTCACACATCGTCTTTCACTTTCAGCTTTTAGTTGTTTGTTTATTTCCTTATTTTCTGTGATGGTCCTGCCCCAGGATCAGTCATAACTACAACAGATAACTTACAATTAGGCTTACATAAAGAAATCTCCTGCTACCTTTTACCTGCATACTCACTAACACATGCTTCTCCGGTGTTAGGACAAAATCTGTGACCCTTCGGAAGGTGTTCTCTGTAGCGCCGTCTACCTGCTGTAAATCATTTTGTGACATTTTGTGAGCGATAAAAATCGGACCCGGGCAGTGGCATTAATAAAAAAATAGCTTTAAAAAATTGTTCTTTTCACTGTTCGTCTCGATTACTGTTACAGGTAATTTATGATCATGAGATGAAACATAGTTTCAGAAACATTTTAAAAGTTACATATAGTCACTTTAAATGCTTTTAGGAACTACATTCAATTTTAGTATGCAAGACTAATTTTAATGTAATTTTCAGTTCCTATTTATTATTATTCATCTGAGCTTTTATCTTCTCAAAGGCAGAGCAGGATACCCAGGGATCGGTTTACACCTATCGCCATTTCTAGCCACTGGGGGACCATAGGCAGGCCGGGGGAACGCATATATATAAAAAACGTGAAATTTTCATGCCATGGGACCTTTAAGATACCTCAACAAAAAGAAACGGTTCAAAAACATTGCACAAGGTATTTGTGAAATGTAGCAAAAGACTAACTCTTTAAGAGATGCAGCTCTTCTCCCATTAAATTAGCATTCTGTACAACATAAAATGTCAATACATTTTATTATAGATTTGTTTTCTATAATTCAGCAGCTCATGGAGCTTGTATACAACCCTTGATCCCACAAACATTTCATAAATAAATAGAACAAAATAGATTACATTCACAAAACATTATTTCCATTTACCCACACATTCATTGGTGCCTATCTTCATTAGAAATTCATAGTGAGAAAAAAAATAAAAATAAAAAAAATATCACAAAAGCAACATTGCAAGTTCTACATTATATAGTGGCGTGCCAGAGACTGACAATAAACACAGAAAAGTCAATTTAGGGAAACCAAACAAACCATAATTGGAAATGAAGGCCATTTCCAATTTCCTGGAGCGTAACTATCCTCCTGTAAGCTAGATGTTTAAAGTTTTGAAAGTTATTAGTTTTATCCAAGGCATTTCATTAGCTTTAACTCTCTCCTGCAATTCTCTTTGTTTGCGTCTTTGCTGGAGGGTGTAGGGGTAGCTCTTGCATCACTTCTGGTACTTTCTTTTCATTACCTATGTATGAATATATGAGTCAACAGTCAGAATCATTCATTCATACAAAATGTGAAGAGCCGGAGAGAATTAAATTTGGTTCAACAGGAAGCTATTCAAAGCAGCAACCTGTGGCGTATTATAAATCCCTCTTTAAAAATCGAGCCTGTAGCGACATTATGTTTCATCCTTCCCCTGACCCAAAGTAAAACGTAGTGCCACATAAAGACTTAACAAATACAAAAGTGAAGAGAAAAATTGAAAAGGTGCTGGAGTATTGCATCACATAGAAAATGTCCCTATTATTTTTACTGGCACTCCACTGTGATTTGACACATGCCAGCCCACTTTGTGTACTACAAATGCTCTGTGGGCACTGACTGAGACTTCTCTGTCACATAAAGTTGGTGGCAGGTGAACTAACAAGAAGTGCATGTGACTGACACTGAAAAGAGGGCATACACACAAAGCGTTTGTTCAGTTCACAGAAGTTCTGCTTCATCATCGTCATCTTCCGAGCCTGAGGGTCCCTGGCGAACTTCTTCGTACCACTTGTTGGTAAGGGTCTTCATTTGGATTCGGCCATGTAACAAGTCCTGTGAGACACACATTATACACACACAATTTGGCACATCAGCTCACATTCAAGAATAAATGAACAAAGAGAAACATTGACTATACATAACTATGAACACATAAATAAAAAGTAGCCCTGGCCAAAATCCAATTTGATGGAGCTTTCTCTGAGAGAGGCTGATTTTACATAAAATATCTTGTTGGTATATTTTTGGCTGAATTTGAAATTTTTTCCCATGCCTTTGTTTTATAATGTATGACTTGCGCACCAGCAATTTGGGGAGGAAATTACTATAAATAATAATTACACGGGCTGCTACACAAGGAGGTGATATTTAACTGATTATTATTATGGTATACAGTGTGTACCCTTCAGCAGAGGATTGACAATCACCATTTCCTTAAGGCAGCGATAGGAAATGAACAGAGGTGACTACAATATATTTCTTAAAGTTGCAAAACAACAAACTATGGGGGATATTTACTTGGCCTACACTAAAATTATTATTATTATTATTATTATTTCATTGTGAATAAGTAATAGGAAATGCAATGTGTCACCAAGTAAGCAGAGCTTCATTAGCGGTGCTATTCTGAAGAATAAAAACAGGTCTAATTTATGAGATATGGACATAGTCTGTGCTTTTAGGTCAGCAGGGTTTCAACAAATCAAATGTAAGACTTTTTAAAACCTTTATGAATGAAATTTAAGACCTATATCATGAAATTAAAGTACAACGAAATGCAGAGTCACAAAAGTACTTACAAAGTAAATAAATGTATTCAAATTGAATAAAAAGCGACAGAGTAATAATAATCTGTACATAATATACAGCGAATTATATTTGGACTATCGAAAGAAAAAACTACAACACCACAAAAAAAAAAGCATTTCAATGAGCAATAGAGGTAGCATTACATGGACATATGACAATTATTTAAGACCTAGAACACAATACTTCAGCGAATTTTAGACTTTTTAAGACCCATGGAAACCCTGTGTCAGACAATCCGTTTTTAATATTACAGGGTAGAATAGTAGAAACCGCCTCAGTGAGCTGAAAAAGGCTGCAGGCGACAGGCTCTCACTGTGGTTTGTGACCAGTACACCTCAAACATGTCATCGTGGTAAATAACTTTACCTTGCCACCAACATTTTACACCTGCTTTTCCCCCAGACGTTACATCTCAGATGCACTGTCCTCTGCCACAGTGGTCAGTCAGCAGTGATAAATTAGGTGCAACAGATATTTAGAAATCGACATTCCCCGTTCCCATATTTTGTGCTTTTTAAAAAGGAAAAACCTTTAAAAACATATTGCGTCAGCCCAAAGATGCAAGGTACAGCAAAGCTGCTTCTCATCTATTTAGCCTGTGCAAAACTTCAGTGCAGTCGTTTAATCCTTGAGTGCCTAAAACGGGGCAACAAATACTTAAGTATCCCTGTATGGCTTCAAAAATTAGGAACAAACTGAATCCCCACCTCTGATGGTCTCAACAATAACAATTACGAGCTTCACCAAATTTGTATTTACAGCATGGTTGTTGTGGTTGTATTGTGAAGCATTTCTGTTTATTGGACATTAAACACAAGGACTGAAAGCAAACCAGTATGACTGGAAAACAATGAAATATGTTTAAGGGATTGTGACTAAGGCCCAGGTGACTTAGATCATTTCTGTCTCCCTCTTACCTCTTGGGTGAGCCTGCGAGTGAAGAAGGGGTTAAGGTATTTAGCGTCAAGCCACATAAAGCCCTTCAGATCTTGTCTCTGGTAGATATGAGCCTCGTACTCCTCCTCCGTTAGTTCTGATAGGTGCTCTGACTCAATGGTATTACCCTGGAGAGAAAGGAGGAGCAGAGAGAGGGGCAGTCAGATGAATAGATACAAAGAGCTGAAAGGAGAGGGACCAACAAATGAGGCAGGGGTGAAAGAGATGGAAGAGAGGAAGGTCAGTGCAGGGAAAAGTCAAAGTTACAGGAGAGCAAGGAGGGGGATGGAGTCGAGGTCACACACAGAATGACCAGAGATGTGGGGGAAAGAGCAGAGGGAGCAAAGAGAGGGAATGACATCAAAGAGGCCATGAGAGCCGTGAGGAAAAATGGAGGGCTGTTAGATCTAGTCGTTGGTAGTCCGGGGTGTAACACCAAGTAGGGCTGCACAATCAATCACAATTTTATCCAAATCGCAATATGGACAGATCCTCGCAAAAATCCCACTATAATCATTTGAATTTGAATATTTTTCAATGAAAATGAGAATAATGATACAAAAAAATATCATTCCCTCCAATATCGTGAATCATATCGCAATTGCAATATCAGTCAAAAGCATCGCAATTAGATATTTTCCTCATATCATGCAGCCCTAACACTAAGCTTTGGAAGACTTCAAATACGGAATACAACAGTCATGCAAACACAGCACCACATGCCGCCAGTGACTTCAATGGTAGGATGTACTTCAAAAGAATGACCCATTATCCAGAGTTTGAGCTAACAGAGTCAACTGAAATATTAAACCCAATAGCTTTTATATTCTGGTGTATCTGGGAAATGTATTAATGTCAGTTAGGGTTTATTTATGCTTTTCTAAGTTTTGCTGTTACGGAGTGTGCATCTCTGTGATGAGAATAGTTTGCTCCCCGCTGATTCAGTGCCCTTCACACAAACCACAACCAACCCTTTGATGATTTTCCCTCTAAAAGAGAACAGTAAGGATCTGAAGGCAGACGAGAGGATGGTGCAGCTATTACCAATGCAGCCAACAAGCTCGCTGTGCGAGTGTCTACAGATCGGAGTGAAATTCAGCGTTCCTTCCATTACCATTTTCTCCGTCTTGCTGAGATTGATGTCTTTCTTGCTCTTACGCCTCGACTGGCTTTCCTCAATGTCCATGATGCGAATGAGTGGCATGGTCCCGCCGCCCATGAGAAGGATGGTAAAGAGAACGATGATGATGGTGGTGGTACCAATTAGTTGACGTTTCTCAATGGGCTCCAGGCCCAGATGAAGGCTCAACGCGTAGGGGATAGCACCTCGCAAACCTACCAGACAAAGAAAAAGACGAAGGAATGGGACTATGAAATGGCTACATGAGAACACACATACTTGAAAATGTTTATCCGCAGAAACATTGTAATTATTATTAAAATGTACATTTACTTATATAATCTAAAATTAAATCTGGAAACTAGTATGCTTAATATATTTTAATTGCTTGTGTTTTTAAATATATGCAAATAGCAATTTATTTAATTATGGATGAATCTGCTAGTGGGGAGGGGTTGGGGGGGGGTTGATTGATTAATTGTTTTGTCCATAAAATGTCAGAAAATAGTGAAAAATGCTCATTTAACCAATGTCCCAAAATGTAGACAAGTCAGTTTACTATCATACATTATGACATAGAAAAGCAGCACATTTTCACATTTGAGAAGCTGGAATCAGAATGTTTATTTGCTATTTGCAAAGCTCGACGCAAGTGTCTTTGCTAGTTAAAGACCGACGCAGTTGTCAATTTCCCATCCCGCGCCCACGTCGTTTAAATAGCAAACGCACCTGCGCCCATCTTTGCGCCCATGGGCGTGCTGGTCTTACAGGGAGGTGTGTTCAGGTGAATTCTTGGCGTATTGCTATCTTGAGGCAGCGGAAAGTGATCGTGCCATTGAACAACAAAAACCTGGTCTAAAGTCAATAATGCAGAATTTCATTGTTATTTTAACAGCACATTAGTAAAATGTGCACGCACACTATGCTTGTTACACACACAGGGACGCGCAAAATTAGATTCGTACACGCCCTAAACGCTCCTGCGCAAGGCGCTTCACGCTGTGCGCTTAGATCGGCCCAAAGGGTTCACTGTATCATCTCACCACTAAACCACATGATGAACATCATTTTGGGTGTGATCTTGTGGTCTCTGAAAAAGTTCAGCAGGAATGTCAGAGGGAAGATGTTTACTGCACGGCCGAGAAGAACCAGGACCTACGGAGAGAACAACAGCGGTCACACTGACAATCATGGGGGGAAAAAAATGGGAATGATCACCATGAGTTAAATGGACATTCAGATAACATTTAAAAAAAAAAAAAAAATGCAAGAGCCCTTACTATGCACCAGATCACGAAAGATAATTCAAACTTATGAGGGAAGCTGAAGATGGAGAGACCAAGGAAGGCAAACACACATGTCTCTGGAGAGAAAAATAAAAAAAAAAAGTTTGTTGAGAATTGATTGTTGTTGAAGTAAAAAACAAAAAGGAAAAGAAGATGGGATTCACAGACCACACATGAATGCCATTGTGCGCAGTGTCTGCTGCATGAGGATCTGTGTGACAGGAGACAAGTTGTGATGGGTGTAGTGTGACATCACAATTCCCGCAAACAGGATGGACATTATTCCTGTAGGTGAAGAGAAAGAATGGCATTAAAAAAAAAAAAAAATAAAGTCCTATAGAAGTAAATAAAAATCTTCTTTGGCATGCATCAATGAGTATGTGCCTGTGTATGTGTGTACCCACCAGACAGTTTGATGCCTTCTGCCAGGCCATAGGGCAGGTACGCAAAGATGATCATCATACCAAACTCCAGTGAAGGAGTCTTCCTCAGATCAAAGTGTTTCAGAAACTAATCAGTGAGTTAGGGAATTTAAATAAGATGACAAACACACAGGAGTTTAAAGTTCACACACTCACACACACACACACACAATTAGTCCGGATACAAGAGCCGAGATGAGTCCAGTGAGGGTTCCCAGAGCAGCAGAACCAAAAAACATTTTAAGGAAATAACCCATTGCTTGCCAAAACGTCTCCCATCCTGTTACCATCGAGTTGTCTGAGCGGGAAAAGCCCTCCGCCGTGCTGAAAGACACAATTTTACATTTACATATCCTGTGTTGTAATACCTCTATCTGACCCTAGATGGCAGAAAAATTCCACCAATGAATCCTAAAAATTCACAATATTAGAGTACGTGCAGAGTTGTAATCGTGCCATCAAACTTCTGTTTGCTAAACAGAGGTCAGCTGTATTGTATTACCCCAGTGACTTAACAGGAATTTATTGTGACAACTGGCAACAATAATTAGTTTTTGAATGTCAAATGTGCATCTTAAAAGAGTAGCGTGAGTTTTGGCACACCTAGACGCATTGACACTTAAAACATTGATGCAAAAAACATCTGAGCTACCAAATTCTCTCACTTGATTTGTTCTTTGGACTTAAACTTAGTTGAGGGAAAATAATTTATCATCATGTGTGCATCCCAAATAAATTGCATTCTGTAGGTTTTATAAATAGACTGCATTTATTGCATTATGTATTTATTCATATCTTAAGTTTGTATTTTTATACATTTTATTTATCAGAACTTTAATATATTTTGACGTTCCTCTGTTCTGTTGTGACAATAAAACCAAAGTTTATTTTTAAACAGCATTATCATATGATTTTAGTGAGGACTCATAAATAACTACAAATAACTAATGTTAGGGAAATCGGTTAGTTTTTGTTACGCGTTTCTGGATTTTTTATTTTTTTTATATATATATTGGCCGATATTTCGGAATATGGGATTTTTAAATCACCAAATATTTGTATCGGCCTTAAAAATCCTTTATCAGTCGGGCTCTAATTTATATCCTTTTTATAATAACAGTATTCCAGACAAACAGCCAGGCAACACAGTGCAATTAATAATCAGACTGTAATGCTTATTAACAACCTCCCAAGCAAAGGCATTAGCTGCTTGGCTGTAATAAACTACTGGGCCAAACTGTAGTAAGTAGCTTTCTAAGAAAGCCAGAGAGGTGCTAACAACAAGCAAACTGCCAGGCCTGTTCAGCCTATCCATTATTCATGCGTTCATTTACTCTACCGGGGCATGCAGACACTTGAGATCACTTTGCACATTTAGCTGGTTGTGAGTAGGAGAGATAAGGCAGGAATCAAGTCAGTACAAAGACTGCAGATAGGATGACGGTAATGCAGACAAACAAGGGACTTCTGCCAACGCTGTTTCCGTCAAACTTGTCTGTCAAGAATTTGTGTGTTGGTGTGTCCTGTTTGTTGATACAGGACAATGCTCAAACAATTCTAAGAGAGCGATACTCTAAATAGACGGTCCCCTATGACTACAGTAGATTCCATGACACTTGTACTTAAACATATGGGCAGCAAAACATATAGGCAGCAAAGGAACTTTTCCCCCCCTCATTACTGGAAGTTTCTGGTATGACACAGATACTATGAAAACATTCCAACAAAAATCCTCATCTGTGAATGTCCTCCTCATTTGTCAGATCACCATTTTAAGTCCCAGACCAAACTCTATAAATTCCAAAACCCCAACAATTACAGTAATTCCCTCAAGAGCCAGCATTAGCAGTGGCTATTGCGACAGTGGCGAGGAAAAACTCCCAAAAAGACCCAGACTCTTGATAGGCGGTGTCTGACGGGGCCGGTTGGGGGTGTGATGAACAGTGGCAAATAATAGTCACATTAAAGATAATGGAACAGTGACTTTGAAGGTCATCGTGGAAGTTCATGTCATAGCAGGGCACATCGTGTCATACTGAGTAGTGCAGTCTCCTATACCGGATCCTGACTACTCTGTGCGTATGAACATCACAGCAGGGCGTTGCGGGATGTAACGTGGCGCTGCAGAGCATGGGTGGATGCGGCAGACACAGCAGGACGCAGCAGGACGCGGCCGGGAATTGCAGAGAATGTTTCTGTAAGTTATTAATAACTTGCTGCTTTCTCACTTTTAGACCCGCCTGCGAGTCGACTCGCGCATCACTACTGCATGTAGTCCCGCCATGCCGGCTGTCCCTTTCAAACAGGCTTGAGTTCAGCTCTGTGACTATTCCTCCACTGCCGGCTCCACTGCTGTACCTTTCATACAGATGGCGGTGCGGAATAAAGGCGCAACCGTCACGCCTTGAACAGGCTGTGTGAACTGCAGATAGACTAATCAGAAAAAAAGCAGGTTGGATTGAATGGTTGGAAGACACCTGACTACACCCCAACTGCGTTTTAAAAAATGGAATTACAGTAAACGCTGTGTCGCTGTTTAAACTGTTTTTTGTGATTTTACTGTGTTCTTTCTAGGTTTTCATTATTTTTGATTGTACAGCACTTTGGTCAACTGTTATTGGTTCATTTGTGTGTGTGTGTGTGTGTGTGTGTGTGTGTGTGTGTGTGTAGCAGCAGCAGGTGAGGAAATTAAGATAAGAAAAATACTGAAAACCATGGACATATGTCTTAATCATTAAGAATTGATTTTGGCTCCAAGTAATTCTGAGAGACTGCGGGAAGTTTTGAGTTACAGAAAGGTAAAGAACAGAGTATATAGAAAGTATATTGGTGTCACAGATGCCTTCTTCCACAAAATGACATCTATTAGAGACATCAGTCAGAGTGTGCATGTAAGATATGATTGTGTGTGTGTCTCTGTGTATGCAACATTTTAGACAGCAGCTGTATTTTATGTTTAAGCCTTTTTTATAGCATCTACAGACTGTGCACATCGTTCTTTGGCTGGCTGGTGGGTGAAAATCTGTGTAAGCATCGTTCATGGGCAAAAGTAAATGTGCCAATGTTGTCCCGCGGAGGATAAACTAGCCCCGAGGGAGTGGATAGAGACTCTTACTTTGTGAGGACAATGGAGACGGCGTCGTTAAGGATGCTCTCACCGAACACCAGCATGTTGAGGACCGGGTCCACGTTGAGGGCGTTAAAGATGGCGATGGTAGCTACAGGGTCTACAGCGGAGATCAGGGAGCCAAAGGCAAAGCTACAGCAAGTAGAGTGAAAGTTTAGACCCTTTTACAGCCATAAACATACTTGGAGAAATAAGAAACTAACACAAATGGGCAACAAAGGAACACAGCATAGCTAATTTGTGTATGTAGGTCAAAGGGAGGCAGAAAAAAAATCTGTCACAAACAAGGAAGCACGTGTTCGCTAAGGTGGCACAATCATACAAATTGTCACTTTAACAATTGCCACAATTTTTTAAGAATATAAACATCCTGTCCCAGAATATTAGGGCTCATCTTAATTTGGCTAAGAGTTCACAATGCATTCAAGAGTTATGACAGCCGGTGTCAAATAGACCACACCTGCAATGATTTGGTAAAAAAAAGTCTAGGAAAGCACTATGAAACTAAAATTATTTTTTAATGAACTGTATAGTTTTTTTGTTGAATTGTTTTTATCAAAAGGTACAATCTTTTTCACTCCTTCAATTAATTAATTTGTGTGTGTTGTGTAACTTGTGCAAGTAAATAAACAAACTAAAACAATGACGTTTTTCAGGGCATCTCTGGCAGCTGGATTATCCTACTGTCTGGAACTCACTAATAGTTCAACTATGATGTTTCCGAGGGCTTGGTTCTTAAGGTGGACTGAAGGGGTCAGTGCGTGATGCTATTATTATGATATACTAATATCCAATTTCCCTATAAGTCATTTTGAACACAGAGTGTTTTTCTATGCTACTTAGAGTGGAACACTCATACTCACCTATCAGTCATAGACATCTTATAAATCACATCAGCCTGAGAAAAAAAAATACCAAGACACAGACACAAACATTGTTAAGAGTTGCAACGCAGAGATCTAGTTGTCGACATCCGTAGTGCAAGAAATATTCGGAACAATTAAGAGATAATGGAGGCCTAGACTTTTTCAATACTTTTAACAACTTTCCTAAACTCTTAACGCACCAACACACCTACAACACACAATTGAAAAAACATTTAATTTCATGCTCAAAATCACACATGGAAAACTAAACTAACACTAATTTTCAAAATCCAATAATTCACTAACACAATACACTATGTCCACCAAAACAATGCAAACAAGTCTCAAAATCAAATAATTCTTCCAAAACACTAACACATGTTCTCTTCCAACAGGAACATTTAGTCAATCACTGCACAATGTCATACAAAACACTAACATCAGATGGAATTACAAAAACTACATTATTTCATATGTGTCAGCTCTACTCTTATACAATAATAATAGACAATAGTATATTGTATTGACCATAGATTGTGTTTTGCACTGCAGTTTCTCTTGAAGCCTCTCTACATTTTTGATTTGTTGGTTTAGTAAATGCATGCATTTTGTTTCTGCAGAAATTCAATACCGAAAATGAATGACCCATCTCAGAGTAGCTTTATAAAATGTACGGTCTATGAAAAAAAGAAGACCGAGACAGAATTGTCCTAGTACTCGTCTTCCTCTCCCTCGTGCAGGCATTTTTCCTCCTTTCTTTGTGTTCATCTATATTGTTCAAATAGGACCGGTTTTATGTACTACCGTATTGTCATGCGATTGAAAGAACCTAAACACCTGAGTGTGTTTCTTAGACGTCAATCAGCTGTGATCGATCTATTTGCATAATTTCAATCAGCGGTTTCTCAGTAGCAATGGAACAAAATCCAGGGGATATATTTGTATTTCAATTTACAATATGAACAGCTGTTCACTTTGACTTTAGCCTATAAGTTAGGTTTAGAACATGTTATCTGTTCTGCCATACAGAGTGAAAGCATTAGTAAATTTGTTAGTAAAGATCCATTGTTTTGGTCTTGGTTGAGCTTTTGTGTAAAAGAAGTTCAAGCATTTTAAATGTGTGTTAACTGTATGAATTTTGTGTCAAAGCAACAAGAAATATGTTAACTGTATAGCCTACACAGATGTATGTTGTGCTAACTGTGTTAAGAGTTTAGGAAAGTTGTTACAAGTTTTGAAAAAATTGTCATAGCAATCGTAAAAAAATTTAACAAGCTGTTCCAGGAAAGTCAAAGAGGAACTACTTAACTGTGACATGTAAACAAGTTCACACCGATTTTCTGAACAGGCCCTGGCAATGCCAGAGTTATTGAGAGATACTACGACAATCCTCACCTGCCCAAGAAAATAGATACCTCCTCCGACTATGAAGGCAGAGATAGTTGTGCCGATCACAGCAAAGAGAGTAATGGAGCCAATGTTCTGGAAGAAGTTACCCTGAACATACATGAACACACCGCTTAAGTATTCATGGGGTTTAGTATCATGACATTTGAAGTTACATTGTGTTACATAACATGTAGCAAGCATTAAAATGAAAAGTAGGGCACAGTACAGGTACAGAGAAAATAGGCATCATTTTGCTGTAAGAAATGGAGCAGACATGTATCTATAAATCATCTAATCTAATAGTTGATAAAATGTCATGAGCCACCTTTTTGAATGTGCCAAGTTATGATAATATATAGCAATTGTGACAATACAGAAAAACATAACTGACAGAAAGAAGAGCTGCTTATGCTATAATGCTTTCATGTCATAACAAGCCTGAGCAAACTTAAAATCTGCTTAGGTCCCCGTTCTTTTATTGTCTTAATTTACTGCATATTGTAAAGATGTTGTTATGAACTTGTTCTGCACATTTGGATATTGTTACTTTACTTGTTACAACTGTAAACTGTTGATTTGGACTAAAAGAATATAACCGTTATTTTTTACATGCATCACATTCAAGTGTCAATCCTTATTTTACATCTTGAGCCATGCAAATTCAGAATCATGCACACACTCTGCCATACCTTGTGTAAAGAGTATCCAGATTCAAAGATGATGGGAGGCAGGAGCAAAAGGAAGAACATGTTGGGTCGGAACATTTCCTCCTCCTTTTAGAGTAGGACAGAGAAAAAGTTACATACAATCGACAGTAAAACAGTAGCACTGGTCAGGTAACAGACAAGTGATTCTAACCTTGGTTTGCAGTTGCACACTGACTAATTGTAACAAATTGTAGTGGTAAAGGAAACAATGCCAAGTCCAACTAGCTGGGAGCTGCGAGAACATTCAGAAATCCTTCAGAATGATTAAATTACAAAGTACAATCAACAGGAAACATGCAAATTGAACAAATTAATTATTTCCAAAGTGATTATTTAGTTTGATACACATTCTGTCATGTTTTACCATCTTGATGCTAAAGCTAATCAGTGCCATCACATATTTTATATATATAAATTATGCTTGTGTGACTGAATGACAACACACATGCTTGTGGTTATTACACAATCCTCAAGTATTGCCGACTATTCATCTGACTGATGAAGGTCGGTTCAGAGATCATCAGCTGACTAAATTCGTAGACATAAAGGAAGGGAAAGGGTGATGAGGGAGGCCATGTCTAAGCTGTTAGTCTCACACACACACAGTCACACACACACACAGTCACACACACACACACACACACACACACACACACACACACACACACACACACACACACACACACACACACACACACACACACACACACACACACACACACACACACACACACACACACACACACACACAGTCACACTTCAGCGATATAATGAAATCATTGTTGCTTCTCAGCTAAATGGGCCAGCCTCCAAGATCAGGCATAGGCATCATGTGGCCATGCATTACGCGCTGGCTGCCAATGTGTCTGTGCATGATGTGCCATGTGTTCGTTCGTGTGTGTGTGTGTGTGTGTGTGTGTGTGTGTGTGTGTGTGTGTGTGTGTGTGTGTGTGTGTGTGTGTGTTTTCTGTGCATAATCTATGTTGGTAATGTAAAAGTCATTATACGGTATATGCATTAATGAATGTTCATAGGGAAGACCTATTTCTGGGCCGTGGGTGACCCTGCAATTGTGTCTGTCAGGAAGATAGAAGAGGGCAAGCCCATATTTACTCCATCCAATCAACAATATCTTTCATTGTATTATAGGAGCCATTTTTGACAGCTGGTAGAGCTGACTCTCGACACCAATAACCCCACAAGAAGATGGACATGAAGACAATTACTTCCTAAAAAGTATCTATTTTTTTCTCTAAATATTACAGAGATATGATTTGCTATAGGTTAGCAATTAATAACTGCTGAGAGGTGAGCATGATTACTTTCCTCTGACAGGCACAGTTTTAATCTACAATTACCCATTATTTGACATATAATGCTAAGTTTTAATTAACCATTCAAAAGGAAGGACAGTGCTGGCAATTTATCAAAACCATGATGACATGACTAGTTCATAATCTTCCGAATTAATTATTTCTCATCTAACCAATTAAATAGGGCTATTACCCAAAGAAGCATGATGTGATTGGAAAATGAGATGAGACAATACCACAGCACATTATTTAAAGACCGTGCACCGACTTTTGGCTGTAAGGATGTTAACTTTTGCTCTAATGGTACGCCACCAATTAATGGTATGATTTGACGACACCGACCTACACTATTGATGCAACAAATAGGTCAGGAATAGAGGATAGCCTATACAGAATGTATGCTGGAGTAAAAGGCTATGCTCCTGCTTACTTTGTATCATTATTCATTTCAATTTCAGGAAAATTAGGCCAACAAGGACTGCTCCCAGATTACTACTTTTCTTGACATTTATCTCTGACCAAACTTTACCCTTCAGGACAGATGAAAGGTCAGGAATGAATATTAACACCTGAGACACAAGAAGGTATACCATGCATGCACTACAACCTGACATCTGCAGCTGTACTCCTGCATGTATGCATGCATGCTCATGTTTCCCTGCCACATATAGTGATGTCTACTGGAGTGAGTGAAGCAGACACAGACCTGCATATACACATACATTTAAATAAGCAGATGTCAGCATGCTAGTGCTTTGTATTATTTGTTGATAAAAGTCTATTATTAGTAGGGCTGCAATTAAGGGATACAATTATTGTCAATTAATCTGTTGATTACTTTTTTGATTAACTGATTAATCATTCAGTTAACAAAATGTCCAATACAATTTCGTCAATTTACATCAATATAAAACAAAACAAAAAGCAGCAAATCATCACATTTGAGAAGTTCAAACCATCACATCTCAGGTCTGGAATGTTTGCTTAATGAATGACTCAAATGATTACTCAATTATAAGTAATCGATTATGCACTAGATTTAAGGATATTTAATGCTAATTTAATGCACTAGATTGACCTGGTCCTGAAACCATGAGTAAAGATGTGACCTGAGAAGGCATTATGAGATTTCAGGCATGCTGATATTGATGGACAGTGGAAAAATATATGTTGTAAGAGAAGGGAAGATGAAATGGATAAAGCCAGAGAGCATAGAAGAGGGAAGTGCTGAGACAGAGCTTGAACTAAATGAGAAAAGATGAATGCCAAAGATGAAGGGAGCACAGAAACAGAGATAACAGAAAAAATATGAGCAGGAACGATGGAGAGACCTTCGCGTACAGGCTCCCTGGAGGCCCGGCTTTGACACAGTGACATCACCACATGGGAAAAAGGCCCCTGAAACCACAATTAAAACTGTTCTCCCTGTGTCGCTCTTTCTCCGGCGTGGGAAAGATCTATTAAAAGGATGTGCTGCCCTTTGAGGCTTAAAACACACCACTGCAGCCACTGAGGAGAATGAGGCAACATAATACAGTACAGAGAGAAAACTAAATTATTATCTGGAGTACACTGTAGATGTATATACAAATATATACACCTATGTATCCCTCTCTGTGCTTTGCCTAGGAGACAAATTGCTGCTGCATGTTACATCTTACAAGTATGCTATTTTTTCTTCAATCTGTGTCAGAGCACAGGGGAGAGATGGGCAGATGAGAGAAAAGGAGAAGCAGTGAACAGTCCCAGAAAAGCACATAAGGGAAAAGCTTCTCTTTATATGCTGGATTGTAGGGAGAGGACTGGAGATAGAGGGGTTGGTAACAAAAAGCACAGAAAGCAGTTTGGTGGTGAAAGGCCAGTGATGACAGGATGCTGCTGCCTGAGGGGGTTGTACACCCTTGGTGGTTTTGTGGGGCAGCCCTGGAGGCTTGCTAGATTAGCCAAGTGCGCCATCTTTAGAAAGATGCTAGTTGGATAGCACCAGCATTAAAAGATGACGCATCCAGTTTAAACCTGCAAAATGAGCTAGTTATTGAAAAAAGACAGATGCATTCCATTGACAGTGGTGGTAAAATATGGATGTATGCACAATTTCAAAAGAGTTGCAGTTGAAAAAAATAATGCTGACAGAATCACAGTTTTGCCACCGGCTGTGTTGCTCACTGAACAGGTTACATGGTGCATCCTGCTCTTAGGGGCTCTCTCAAAAACAAATAGGTCAGACATAATGGATTTGCATCAAGGCCTGGGTTTTTTGAAGTCACCAAAGACTTACAAACCACTTAGCATATCCCTGCCCCTGCAAAGAAGCTGCTGCATATCACATTGTAACTTCATTACTCTGCTGAGACGGTTTTTATCAAGCTGTGTAGTGATAACAGGTCATGAAGCCACTGCCTACTATATATGGACAGATGAGCAGGTCTGCTTTATGTGATACACAGAGATAGTAGTCTAGAGATTCACAGGACAGGGGAAACTGGGGAAAGGGGCTCTGGTTACTAGTAGTACGCCGATGACTCAGCAACACCCAGGGGCCCCCAGGCTAAAAAACAATGGGCCCCAGTGTGCAAGAAACATTGACACAACCTGTCCTCTTTTCTCCCCTCTCCCTCACTCTGGATCTCTCCCTCTACATCTCTTGTGAATTTATCTCATTCACTGGCAGAGAACAAGGAATGTTAATTGAAGGCTGTGAGAACCAGGAGAAAAATGGAGGGACACAGTGGGGAAAGATAGCAAAGAATGGTGTGCTTCACTATGGCTAGGTAACAGAGTGGAGATAGAGAGATGCGAGTTGTGACAAAAACAGTGGCCAGGAAATGAATGACTGAGCAAAAAGAATGGCACAGAAAGACAGATGGAAATCTACAGCACAGAGAGGAGAGATGCTTGTTTATTGGGTTGGTAGTGGGTGGGGAGTTCCCAGAGAATTTGCTGTAGGATAAGTGCATCATATAAGAACTGGACAAAGTGGTTATATACTATAGGCGTGATGCATTATGTTTTCAATAAGCAAACACTTGAGCAATGCAGACCTTTTTTCCCCCCACACTCTTTGCAGTTAATACCAAGAATGCAGTGGGTGTAGCTCTTTCGTTTATGGATGTGAAGCAATTGTGTCATACACTACATATGTGTTCATGGGTTTGTTTAAGTGTGTGGTGGGTGGAGGAATGTGGCTGTATGAATTAAACCAAACTTAGCACCATTAACTTGAGAACAAAAATTGTAGCCAGTGCAGTGTGGACACAAAGAGCTGTGAAGCAGGGTGTGTTCAAGAGTGAAACTATACCTTCCAGTTGGCCAGTTCCTGGAACTCAATGATCTTAATGAAGCCTCCCATTAGAATTCCTGGAGAGATTTAGGAGAAACGAAAAACAATACCACTGTTTAAATATTTTACTACTTCATATGAATATTTCAATATAACTAGAATACAGATGGAGTGGGAATTTTGCTATTTTAGTGGTTAAGACAAACTGAAGCCTGGCAAATGTCCACCATAGTTCAGGGAAAAATTAGCTATGAAGAGTGTAAAAGGGCTATTGTCGTAGTTTTGTCGTAGCGAAAGTCCCCTTGGGTCTTCATTTCTCTTTGTTACACAGCCCAGGAGAACATTAATTAAAAGGTTGAGGAAAACACAAATATGTATAAAGAGCAGAGAAAGAGAGAGAGATAAGATGGAAAAAGAAACAAAAGCATTAACGCACTGTGTGAGACCCAGATATATGCGGGCAGATCGAAAAGGAAAACACACAATAGGTAATTGAGAAAGAGGAAGTGATGGGGGAGGAAGAGCAGCCCTTCCTAATATGTAAGCAACAAGCTTTGTCTCACATGAAGCTCAGGAAAGAGGTTAAAGGCCTTCAGGGTCAAGTCAGATTGTGTGTCAGTTGAGTTTGAGTGAGTATAACTGCACAAATATGTAAAAAAGGGATAGGAAGTAGAATTAACATAAAGTGACCTCCCACAAGAACTAAAATAAAGCTTTTTACAACAAAGCAAAATCTTGGATAAGGCTGCCAATGATACCATTGGGTTGGCCATTACTCATCGTAAAAGACACACATTTGACTTAGACGTAAATTATTTTAGTACTGTAACCTTACAGTGGTTTTAATCCACAGCTGGACACACACAAATGGGCAATCATTTTAAGAATTTTCTATGACATACAATATGTACAAGAGAGAAAACATAAGGAAGAGTGACTGGAGTAAAATATGTAAATTATGAGAACAGACATCAACTTTCAAATCAAATCTTTTATATGTGCTCTAAAAAAAAAAAAAAAAAGTGGCGTATTCTGGAAAACTCCCAAATCAGTCTCAGCATTAGTTTGCTGTACTAAAACTGTCCCTACTTTGAAAACAAGATTTCCGAGAGAGCTCTTAAATACAGAAACATTGAACACTCCTAGACCCGGCAGAGTAACATGTTCCATAAGAAGTACTCACCAAGGGACACGACAGCCACACTCTCTGGGAGAAAATGCAGTTTGAACTTGATAAGCAGGTGCACCAATATGATGCAGATACCTGGGGTGAGATGAGAGAAAAGAACACTGAATGAATATTTAGGACAAATACATCCATGTCCCAAACATCATGTCACACCAACTTAGATCAGCCCAAAATAGCCCCCACATCATATAGTGTTAAGATCATTTCTCTGGCTGCTTTCCTTCACACAAACTACTGTAGACTGGACAGGGATGTCTGATTAAAAATGCATATAGATCTAACTTTATTTCCTCTCATTGAAAGTCTAAATGGATACTTTAATTCACATCATACTAGTCTATGAAAAAGATGAAGTTCAAATACAGTTGCTTGACATAAATATGCCAACAAAGCAGTTGCTTGACATTTAAAAATAGAGTTCTGAGACTGTACAATAAAAATAATTGCCCACAATTAAAACATCAAATTAGGTTGTGACAGTATGATAGACAACCATGCATATCAATGTGCTGAATCGGCGAATACGCATATTAGCACGATATTGATGACAAACTCCAAGGCCATAATGAAGTAAACGGCAATTTATACATATGGCAGAAATGCAGTGCAGCGAATGAGATAGTCATAAGACACAGTGTATGCAACACTGAAGCCAGCAGAAGTACATAATGTTAATATGGTTTCCCAGAAGTGCTTTTTAGAACTAATGTGTACTTTCTTTATTTTACTCTGAGGTGGCCTCTCATTTTTGATCTATACCATCTCAGTCAAACCACTGATGAGATGGTATTTACTTCAGAAGACAAATGACTATGATTTTCTGAATGTTGTGCTTCCTGTAAGCAATAAAACGTTTGCTACTTTAAACATTTGGTTCAAGACTAAGTAACATGCTTATGTGTCTACAAAGTGAATTAGTCTAATTGGTAACCTTATGCATGATTTATGCCAAATTGTTGGTACACTTACAGTGGTAAGCCTGTGACTCAACCTTCAGTGAACTAAAGTGCATAATGGGCACTATGTTTCTGAAGAAGCTCTTTGTGAACTTACACATACTGTATTGATATGTAACCACATCCTTTGCTTTATCTACTTCCTTCATCCTGAATCATCCACCCACTGATTTAATGAATCGCTAAAATGGTTGTGTATTTTCCCTCCATTATTAGCTGTATGAGGTCTAAGTTATGTATATTGCGTAAACCACAGTGATCATATTTGCCACTGTGGATATATTTCCGTCTTCCTTGCTATCCTGTATGCTCAGAAGGACACTAGACTAGGACTAGATTTCTCTTAATAAAAAACAGTGAGCATGCTGACAGTTACAGATACTCAGCGATGCAGCAACAGAGAGACTACCAACCAATAACCAGCAGGCTGAAGAATATGGTCAGCCCGCTAGACTGCTCTTCTTCCTGGGCCTTGACCCCTGTCTGTACAGGCAGAATGGGCTTGACGGTTGGGGGTGCCGGGGTCGTCGGCTTGACAGCAGGTGTTGTAGAGTGGAGGGTCTCATTGACGTAGTTATCGGTGTCATTGGACTTGCTGGAAGGAGACAGGAGAAAAAGCATGTTGATGTGATGTATACAATTAATCTATATAGATCAATAAAGATATGGCTGGATATACATCATAAATCATTCAAATCACTTTTTTTTAAGCATTCATGGAGAAGATGTACTGTCTATATCTGTATGTGGCTGTGTCTGTATCTATATTGCCATGTGTATATCTGTATGTTGCTATGTGTATATTGCTATGTGTGTAATTTTGTATGTTTCTGTGTACTGGCTGTGGGATTTTGGTTCCCTCTAGGACAATAAATCTAACCTAATCTAATTTTTAAAGCTCTGTTGAACAATATAGTGTTAAACTGAAGAGCAGAGATACCCCAGTTGGAAATAAAATCCCTTATTTATACACCAACCTAACCCCTCCTAAACTTTAATATTATTATTGAGGTGCAATTGGTGTTAACCAGTACATTTTGAACGTTACAACTAACGTTACTTAATTTGAACCTTAACGTTACTTACTTTAATCATAAGGGTTATTAACACCTGACTACACTAGAGACTCAAAAGAAAGGGCCTTAGAAAAGTGTGATTAAGTAGAGGCAGGCTTTTGTTTATAGCTAGCTATATCTGTCAAGCCAAAAAGGTATCATTTTATACCACCGGTTTTTATTTAATTTGGTACAATTTTACTGTACGTACTGTTGTAGGTTAACTTAGCAACGTGTCTTTAGTTGTTCGTTAACGTTAGCTAGATTGCGGTAACGTCACATTGGAAACCGTAACATTACAAACAAGCTATTGATAGCTAGCTAGCTACAATATTATTGGGCTAAATTACTCCAAAGTAAGAGCACGCAAACCTGACAGAGTGTCCATCCTTCTGTGGGCCGATTGAATCGTGTCCATCTTCTTTATTGTTTGTTACTAATGTTTGCTGGTTTTCAACTTGAGCATGGTGCACATCCCCTCCGTCGTCATCTCTCTCATGCAGGTCCAACGAGTTTTCCCTCTCGGCTTGCTCTGGCGTGCACGGATTAACAAATAACAGCAAAAAGGACAGCAACACAACTTTATGGTTAACACCGTGCATTTTCAGACCAGTGCATTTAACCCCAAAAACAACGTTTTGTAATTAAAAAGACTGGAAGTTCCATGTCCACAGCTCAATGCATCTGTTGACATCACAACTCCACTTCCTGGTAAAATGTATTTTGTAGGGAGTTGTAGTCTTTACTTTGCATAAATGACCTGAGAGTCTAGCAAAGACACAAACGCACGCAGTTTGATAAAATCATTGTCAAACAAATATATATGTTTCTGTCAAAGTGGATAAGATTCTACTTTTAATAGTATACATAAAGTGACGATGGTTCACAGTAAACCCTGGTGCACTCAATTTCCCATAAGCCATTGTAGTGTAGCGTCACCCGTCCACCTGCTGTTTCAAGGATACTGTAGTTTTATTGTAACTTGCATTAATTACCTGCAGCTGTAAAACACATGCAACTTGGAATGAGTAGTATTATTATCAGATGGGTGCACATTATGTATATACATATATATACAGTGCTGCTCATTAGTATTCATACCCATGCTAAAGTTTATCATCCTGATAAAGTTCCCTTGGCCTTTGGAATTAAAATAGTCCCACATCATCACATACCCTTCACCATATCTCACGATTGGCATGGTTTTATTTCAGTTAGCCTAATAGCTAACTGAGATGTATGTATTGGTAACTGGTATGTATAATTATGGCCCCTGTATTTTAAGGAAGAACATTTATTTATTTACAATACATTATTCATTCATAAAAAATGAATAATGTCCTTAAAAGGTTGGATTTTTCCTCATTTTTTTAATTAAGGCATTAAGATCAATTTCCAAAAGATGATTTTTTTTTATTCCCCTTTTCAGTCAACTTTACATGGGTATGAATACTTATGAGCAGCACTATATATATATATATATATATATATATATATATATATATATATATATATATATATATATATATATATATACACTGCAAAAGTGTCCTATGAAAGCTGTAATGGCCACCGAATATAAGTGTATGATGATCTTGCAGTGGCCTACTGCATGTCTTTATAATGAAGATGTAGGGGATACACACTAATGACAAAAATAAGAAATATGAGTGGAAAAGTGTGTATCCCCTACATCTTCATTATAAAGACATGCATTAATAAGTAGACCACTGCAAGATCATCACTTACAGTATATTCGGTGGCCATTAGGCCTACAGCTTGCATAGGACCTCTACACTTTTGCAGTGTCTTGCTTAATAAATGCCCTATACATAGGCCTAACCTCACGCTGGAAAATAGGCCTACAACACCCCTGCAATAAATCCTACATGCTATAAATCCAATTAAAATGGCAAGAGTTCAGTTTTTGTTTTATTTAAACTGTTGATTTAGTTTATGGTCATTTTGGACTTTGGAGGCTGTAATTGAGTTATCGTGTAGCCTAATTGGGGAGGACAGATAAACACCCCTCACACAAGAGTTATAGGTTCTAGCACGTCTCAGTAGGCCTAACGTTAAAAAAAAAAAAAAAAATTATTGGTTTTATACAACTTACATTTTGTTTCAGAGTGAAACTGCAGATTACTGAGCTGGCAATAGTTAAATTGGTGCTTTGATTAGTCATATAGCTAAATCATCGGACCCAATGTAATCCTGTTAAATGAAATAGCTAGCGCTAGCTTAAAACAAATCTGCCGTAACGTCAAAGTGTCATATTAAGTTCCTTCGAATGGTTGGTCGCCAGGTTACGTTGTGGGCACGTTGTTTTGTTGGGAACCGTTAACGCCCACTTTAGGTTTTGCTCATTTTGCGGAGAGGCAGTCCCATTCATAGGGCTGGTAGGCAGGCAGGCAAAGCGCAGGAGCGGTCACACACCATCACCGACGTAGTGTGTGAGACAAATGATGGTCCCTCACTGAAAATTCCAGGCCAGGCTAAACTGCGCTATCATCAGCCGTTTCGGCATAGGATATACCGGCAACTAAAAGCGAAACATCCTCTCAAGAATGGAATGCGAATGTCTTGGTTAGGTCCTCTCCTGCGCTGAATGCCTGCCGCGGATATAGACTTGACTTCCTCGTCGCCTCGCTCCTCATCGCTGCCGCAGACAAGCCCCTCTACTCGATTTATTTAATCCAGGCTGTCCGCCGACCACTGTCTTTGGCATCTGGACACATCAGAGCTGGTCTATCGTTGTTGAATTTAACGTGCCTGTGTGTGTGCTTGTGCTGCGTGTATAATGCCGACACATTTGCGTTTCCGGAGAAGGTCATTCCTTGGGCTTTTATTCCTTTTTTCACTGTCCACCTCCGCATTGTATTTCATCTACTCCGCCCCCGGAATCGGTAAGTGAAAACAAATTGAAGATTGTATTTGAAATACTCAGACGTTATAATGAGGTGATTTTGTTTGCATGGGCTGTTAGGTCATGTGTGACAGCTCAGCTTGGGAGTGTGGACAAGCGAAATGGCCATGCTCCTCTGCTGAGCCTTGATCTCTCCCAATCGATGATGAGACTCAGCTGGATACTGGAACTCAATCCTATAATATCCATGTACCTGACCATGATAATAATAGTGCTACTGATGAGCATGGCTGCTATTCATGCTGATGTTAGCAGGCCTAACAACTATGATTATTATGTTTATAGTAGTGACTGGGGCCACAGGCAAAATATGGTATTTGGCTTTGATTTTGGGTTTATTGTTGGCATCCATAGGACAGCCAAAGTTGAATCATGTGTACTTTGCCTTTCTCATTCTGTCTGACTGTTTTTTGGCAGGGCAAAGGTCATGTTGTGAGTCATGGATTCATAGGCCTAAATTACATTTGTGAAGTCAATCTTAACATATCACTGACAAGCAAATATATTCTTACATCATTTGCTGCCTGTAAGTCATATGCAGTTGTGTAATATTGAATGTCCTGAATTTCTGCTATCATTATTATATTTTATTATGTCTCATCATCCCCGCCCTTCTCTTTTTTTCTATCACTCTTTGTCTCTTTTAGTGAATATGCGGACATGTGTGTCACCTCAGTCTTCTTTGAGCATCTTTTCTTGACACCTGCTAGCTGAGGCCATTGTCCACTCATCCTATCAGCTTAGATACGTAGGGCCATTCATGCTTGCTATTTTGGTCAGTATCACCCATGTGATGTCCAAACATTTGTCACTTTTTATTGTAGTTTAACCAGCTCAGCTTATCTCAATACATATTGTAAAACTGGGACTTTCACCTGACTCTGTACTTGACTCTGTGCCAACCAGATCTGTTATAATTTTCCACTGAGTGGGTGTAAAAACACTGAATGTGCAATTGAGCAACAACTACATGGTTGCCTATATACTTAAGTTGTGGGGAAAAGTTCACGAGGAAATATTTCACCGTTCGTTGGATATCCTGTTCTGCTTGCTGAACAGGCATGCTTGGTTGTACTTCCTTGGAACATTGTCATCTGAGCCCTAATACAATGATAGACCTAGGGCTGGGATCGTTAGCGATACCAATACTGTGACGTCAATACCGGTTCTTAAACGATACTTCTTTCAATACCAATTTTATAAAACAAAAAGAAATGACAACATTACGGCACAAATCTTTTTATTTATTTTCCAGTTCATACTACGTGAGCCCTGTCTCTGTGTGTAACGTAGAGTTTTTACTGCCTGCCTCTGCGACGTGTAACTTTAGACCGCAAATCACGAGCATTATTAGATCTTGGTAGAAGCATGCTTATTAGCCCACTGACGCTGATGAGATTTACTTACTTTATTTACTACTTAGGTATTGAAAATTGGAATTTAGTCGGTGCCTAAAAAGTGTTGCATTTGGTACCCGGCCCTAGATAGACCCATGTTATAGTTTACACAAGAAAATCATGCAAAAAACGTTTCAATTTCCAACTGAACACATATATATCAATATGTAAATGCTTAAAATATGAGAGCCAGTCATTAGTGGAGTACAGAGTAACTGTACGAGTGAAATAGTGCTTATGTCATGTGCAGCCTTTCTAAAACGTGAAAGAGAGAACTGGTCCTACTTAGTCATCAACATGGGTATTGATCCATTCACGCTTTTTACCTGCTGTGGACAACTTGATCAATAATTGAATCAATTCTCATGTGGAGGACACTTTACTGAAAGGAGTAGCCTGTGTAAATCCCAATAACATCTCCATCTACAACATAATCTAAATGTGAAACAAATAAACGGATACATCGTTGAGCAACCAGAGTAAACATAATCCTTCATTCATTTGTTCACTATTTTTCCAGCTCAAGTATTGATGGTGTCTGGTAACCGTCTGAGAGCTTTTGGCCATAACTATCCTCCTGGGTGTTGACTATTGTAGGGCTGTAATGGCCACGTGGTTTACTGGGGGTTTGTTCAGAAACAGAACAAGGACCAGCAGCACCAGTCCATTAATTATAGATGGTAACCAGGAGCAAGGCAGCCTATGCTGCTGTTACTAGAAGCTACAGTTTAGTCTTTTACACTTAGGGTGCCTGGTGGAGCTCTAGCCAGCAGGCCCAAACAGCAATATCATGTGAGGGTCGGAGGATGGTGCAATACTAATTTCATATGTATGTATGTATGTATGTATGTATGTATGTATGTATGTATGTATGTATGTATGTATGTATGTATGTATGTTATGTATGTTATGTATGTATGTATGTATGTATGTATGTATGTATGTATGTATGTATGTATGTATGTATGTATGTGTGTGTGTGTGTGTGTGTGTGTGTGTGTGTATGTATATATGTGGATGTGTGTGTGTTTTTTTTTGTTTTTTTTTACATAAGGTGTTATGATTTACTCACTGGTCGTGATATTGATGCATGGGCATTAGCTGAGGTTTCAGATGATGTGGTCAGAGATGCACAATTGCGCCGTAGCTTGAGACAAACAGCAGCGAATGTGGCCTGTTAACGAAAACCTTTTGAACCACAGCAGAGCATTAGCATTTAACTATCCTCAACAGAATACATCATCTTTAGTGTAGAATCTCCTCTCGGTATCGTGGACCTATTTAACAAAGAAAATGGTTCCATGATACAGAGAGGTTTGAGAGAAAAATTAAAAGGTAAAATTAGAATAGAAATATTATAATAAATATATGTAAAACACACTATTACAAGCTGCTGTTTTAGAATGAGAAAAGAATGCTGGACAGTTATGTGCAGGGTGTGCAAGAATAATGATCAGAGGATGTGCAAAGAGATCACACACCCTATTCACCTTATTGGGTACCGTGTTGGTGTGACTCCATTTGTCGGTTACTCTTAATTAGTATCTGACAAACTGCAGCCTTGCTGGTACATCTTTCACATAATTGTAGCCTGAGATAATGCCCATGCATTAATATTACTTCCAGTAATTAATTTTAACCACCATACTGCATGTGTGAAATCTGCCCTATCCCTTAAAGAGCAGGTGGAGTTGTCAGAGGGGGCTTCAGAGATGCCAGTGAATCCTTCACACACCTTTACTATACTGTAGCTACATTCTCCATAAATAATCCCAGCAAGAGTATGATAGCATTCTAGCTTTTCCTATTACCATAATTATCTTTCTGCATACAATGTGAGTTTACAACAAAATCCTCCAATTTGGGGTCTCCTATAGCGATAGACTATACATCTCATCAAATGGGGAATCTGGCCCACAAATGTCTTTAAATATATCTATGTATGATGGTAGCCACACTTTGAAGGTGAACATATTTGCTGAAAGAGACCATAGGAGGAGACATTGCAAAGAATTAGCAGAATCATTTGGAGTAAAAAGAAGAAACGGAACGATGGAAAAGGGCAAGAGGAGGGGGATACGGAGAGGAATGGATGAAAGAAATGAGCCTAGCTTCTTTCTGTTTCCTTTCTGCTGGTTTGCACATCGGGGAACCCATCCAGAACACCTGAGCAGGGCTTCCTGTGATACCCAGGTGGCTTCAGTGCAGAATGCCCCAATTTCGAAGCTTAGTCCATTTCTGCACTGACACCCCAGCCTCTATGTTTCCCCTGAGCATGGATACTGACTGATGCAGGCTGGGGATGCAGGGCACAGCTGGGCCTGATTGTAGCAGTTTATTTAATTAAAACATGAGAGAATCCCACTGGAGCGAGATCCAGGGAAGAAACAGGCTCTCTGGTGTCAGGTTTTCAAGGTGGTCTGCTTGATGAGCAAGTATTACACTGAGAATAACTAATGATAAACTCTCTCCTGCACAGTGCAATTTTGTGCAGCCCTTATTGTTATGCTTTTGAGAATATACCTGCAATTATAGAATGATAAGCCCAGTGTGAATTCTATCAGTAAGATAATAGGTGTGCAGGGTAAGTTATCATAAAACAAATATCACCACAAATAAACAGCAGACAAATTTAGTATTTACTTCAATAATGAATAAAGATGGCTTTCCTAAGTAGTGCTTTAGCTACCTGAGAAACACATGTGAACCTCAGCCTTTGAACGCGGTATGTATTTTGCTTAAAACTGTGAAATTTGCTTAACTGTGAAAACTTTAATAAACTTTAGTGTGGATCAGGAATTGGGACAAATAATTTATATCTCAGTATATCTTGACACAGTCTCTTCTGATACATTAACAACACTGGCACCAGTATAGCAATATATGCTCTTGGGATATTGAGGCATAGGTGTATTCTTCTTTTGCTGAACACATTTTTAGCTTTTGCCTATTGACAGCTTATTGCTCATTGACATTTAAATCATGTCACGTGTTTTCATTTTATTGGCGGCTGTGGCTCAGATGGTAAGAGTTGGAAGGTTGGTGGTTCCATCCCTGGCCCTTGCAGTGCCATGTCGAAGTGTTCTTATGTCGAAGTGTCCTTGGGCAAGACACTGACCACTGACACTGTATGGCAGCCTCGGCCACAGTGTATGGATGTGTGTGAATGGATCCTGTACTATGTAAAAGCGCTTTGAGTAGTCATTAAGACTAGAAAGGCGCTATATAAATACAGTCCATTTACATTACATGTTGTATCTTTGCGTTCGCAAGGGCGCAACTAGGGCTGGAACGATATGCTTTTGTCCCGATTTAAAACCTTTTCACGATACATGGGTCCATCCATCCATCCATCTTCGTCCGCTTATCCGGTGTCGGGTTGCGGGGGGAGCAGCTCCAGCAGGGGACCCCAAACTTCCCTTTCCCGAGCAACATTAACCAGCTCCGACTGGGGGATCCCGAGGCGTTCCCAGGCCAGGTTGGAGATATAATCCCTTCACCTAGTCCTGGGTCTTCCCCGAGGCCTCCTCCCAGCTGGACGTGCCTGGAACACCTCCCTAGGGACGGCCGGGAGCGTTTACCAGATGCCCAAACCACCTCAACTGGCTCCTTTCGACGCGAAGGAGCAGCGGCTCTACTCCGAGCTCCTCACGGATGACTGAGCTTCTCACCCTATCTCTAAGGGAGACGCCAGCCACCCTCCTGAGGAAACCCATTTCGGCCGCTTGTACCCTGGATCTCGTTCTTTCGGTCATGATACATGGGTGCCAATTCAATTTGTATTGCGATGAAGTATTGCGATTCAGTAGTATTGAATATTGCAATTTTGTTTTCCTTCTTCAACAAAAACAAAAGTTGAATAAAACACTCCTAGACAATATAAATTGAGACTAAAAAACGATTTGTTTTCAGTTGTCAGTCTGACATATTTTACTTGTAAAGAAGTACATAAGATGTATTTTCTGCTTTCGCTGTTTTAAATTTTGCTGGTGGGAGTAACCCTTTGTTTGTATTGAGGATCAGAAAGTTTGCAATTTCATTTCATATATGATGATAAAATTATTAGAACAAGATTCAGCACATATACATTTAGTTTTCATTGAGTGATGACAAGGATTCAACACAAGGACACAGCTAACTATATCTCGATTCTAGGGAAAATTTTAGAAAATCATCCCAAAAAATAATAATGGTACTCAGTACCAGTGCTACTGGGCATGCTTGTCTCTCCCCAGTGTTTTCCAGAGCACTTTTAAGCTATGTCTATTTGTTTGTGCAGCCACTTCCTGCAAAGCCCATTTCCAATATAACAACGAGTGGCTGGCTGCCTTTACCCAAGGACATTTGAATCCTAATTTGGGTAAAAACTGGCGCTTGAAGTGGAGAGGTATTGAAGAAGGAAGCAGCTTGTAAAGATCAGACAGATTAAGTTTGGTGCTATGCAGTTTGGTGCTTAGCATTACATAGAATTAGAAATGGAAATATGTAGGTAGCTTTAGCCTAGATTATCATGTGTTTGTGACAGCATTGTTTAGATGCTGACCTGTTACCCTGGCGGAATTAATGTGGGAAGATCATTAAATTTTTTGAGGAGAAGGAAGACGGGGCGTTTTAACGTATACTGCACAAAGTAGTAGAACAGAAAGTCCAAATCACTACTAGCTGTACTTTAACTGTCTGCATTTATAGGCATCAGCATTTATATCATTGTTTGTGGTAACCATAGTGCTTAGAATTAGTCCGAATAAGTCGACACAAATCTACTTGCTGTGGTAATAGTGGTGTCTGTCTTTGTGCAGGGCAGAGAGAGAGACCGAGAGAAGAGAGAGAGAGAGATACCCATGTGTCCTCAGTGCTCATGCTGCTTCTGTGCTGATGCCTCATAGCCGGGGTGAAACATTAAGCAGCTTCTCTATTTAAGTTTTTTTTCTGCCATTTAAAAAAAAAAAAAAAAAAAAAAAAAATCTCTAGTTGAGTAACAATAATTATAAAATTGTTATCAGCATGAAAGGAAAACATAGATAGCTGGCTACACAGCAGTTCAATCACTAAAATCCCTCCAGCTAGACCACTTAAGGTCTGGCGTTTGACATTTTCACTGCAGTTGCTATGGTTCCCTGAGGGCTTGTTCCCATCCAAGACCAAGACTGACACTTTTTTTTTGTCGTCCCAACAACCACAGAAACATGCCACCCTTGTTCCCATGATGATCGGGGTGACAACAAATCCCCAAGGATAAAGTCCTTTGGGACAGGGCCATGGACTGTCTTTTTGTCTGGGACATCTGTTAACTGTAAAGGAGAACCTTCAGTAAAAGCCATTACAACTACTATAAATAACTTTGACTTTTCTTTTCTTGCTCTTTAGCACTGACAGGTCAGAACAACACATGCCCCATTATTTATATAAACATATCAACATTGTTATTTCTGATTGCATCTCTAGACTTTTTACACTTAAATCTGCCTTCTGTGGTCGTCTGCTACATTCCTGTGTTGTAAATCTGTGTGCACAGTCCAAGGACATGTGACTCTAAATACTCTATTAACAAAGGAATTTAGTTAAACATCAATAGAGTGGGCGTTTGTTGCACCTTGTGAGTCAGTCAGAGGCATGAGCAATCCTCTTAAATCCATTCATTGACTGTGTGACACCCTACTCGCTATCCCCCATTACACACAAACAAACACAAATACACCTACTGTACACTCCAAATATGGTTTACTAGAATATTCAGGAACACTGAGTGTCACCCTGAAAAGGACACGGATAACACAACCATTTTGATTGTGACACTGTTAAATCTAAAGGTGCTGACAAACCCAAGGAGATCGTCTGGATTTTCGTCGTCGCCCCAGATTTTGCGCTGTGTCGTGCACCGTCCCTACTCGTCGTCCCTGCTTAGCTTTATTTTTTTTGGTGTCATAGACTTTGGTGAGGGGAATCCCTCTGACTGGCTATCCGGCTTGAGAGAATTGGAGCACAAGAAGAAAAATGGTAGTGAGGAAAGCAAGCAAATGATTGCCGAGAGCACAGAGATAGCTCTTAACATCTTCATCATTTTCATCTCATCCGATCAATCCAATAAAAAATACACAGATATAACTATTGGAATTTTTATTTTTGCACATTATGTCCATAAGAGGGCAAACGTACAACAAGATACATAACTACTTCTGTTGGTATATTTTTTCAACATGAACATGTCTTTTAAAAGATCTTCATACCTACACATTACAAATAAAATAATGTCCCATACTGTAAAACTTAAAATGTAGACCTCTCCCTCTGCACCGTGGATAGGAACTGAGCCCCCTAGCAAGCACGCCAGCTGGCACCTTAAAGCATTCTTTTCCTATGATTGTAGAAGACAAGAGATGGATAAGTCCTTGCTTTTGTCTGAACACTTCTTAGCTTAAAGGAAATCACTCCATCCAATGTTTTCAAGACAATTCAGTTTATATTTGTAGATTTTCATATATATTTCTATAAATGTGATAACCTGTAATGTGCAGATCTATGGAGGATTTATTGTGAACAGATGGTTTAACCTGTTGCTGCTGATGTATTCCATTGTAATATTTATTTGGGTATAAACAAGCAAACATTATGTCAGTCTCCAGTCCTCAAAGTGAATGGATTTCAATTATTATAGACACAGAAGGCCATTACTTGCTATATTTAACAGGGAAGCAAAATGCAAAACATGTTTTACCAATACATGTTAATAAACTGTAATAGCAGAATGTTTTCCTTTTCAAGTAAACTTGAGAGTTTTAGCATTACTTTATTTATTTATTCTAACATTGATTGTTGTGTGCACCAAGTCATGTTGATATATGAAAACCTGCTGCTTCCTCTTTGTTTAATCTTCTGACACTATGTACCTGAAGTTTCACACAGATTTCAAATAGTTTCCTTATTTTTTTTAGATTACTTATTGTACTCAGTTTTCAGCTTCCATCAATTGGAGTTCCTGTTCCTGTTAGATACAGTCACTGAAATTTGAGTCTGTCTGTCCGACTGTAGAAAGACACAGCAAACAAAGGTGATCCCTACACACATAGTCACCCGAGGCTTACGTCTTTTTCTGTTGTCTGTAAGATGACCTATGTCCAATAGTCAGCCATGTCTGACAGAGGGTGGAGCTGCATGCAGGAGAGGTGAGGGGGGGGGGGTGGAGGTGTACCAATGTTCAGATGGAGAGTTGTGAGTAATTTCAGAGGCAGACTGAAGGTCTTGTGTTGAGGCCCTAATCAATTATGTAACCTAATCATCCTGAGGAGAATCCCAGTCTTTGTTGACCTGGTATGGGCCCCTCATTGTTATGGAGACTGTTACCGTGGTTACGTTGGTCATGTGTTATGAGGGCAGTCAAACTGTAACTTGTGATGAGCTGGTTTGCAGCCGCTAATGGTGCCAGTGAGGCATAATCGAAACACAAATGTTGATGACGGGTGGAGTACTGCTGGTTGTAGGGATAATGGTTGTGATGACTGCACCTGTTTTTAAAGTTTGCTGACAATAAGCGTTTGATGAAAGCAAGTATGCTCTGTCTAATCTTTACTTCTGGACAGGCAGTGGCAACCTGTTGTTTTCCATACGGACTTTAGACTCATTCATGCTCCCTTATCTATAATCATTTGAATAAGGATATAGTATATTCCTCCAGTCGACCATGTGCAATCCACCCCATGTCCAACCTTAAAAAGTAAGGATTCATGAATCCCCTTTATACCGACAGCCAGGTATTGTATTTACTAGTGGTATGAAATATAATACATTATCCTGCTAATCCTTGCCAAATTATTCCTGTAATGTTCTTCATGTGTTTACATTCCATGTATAAAATTGTGTCTTTTAGCTGACCCCTCATTTCCACTACGCCAATAAATTGGTCCCATTAAAATGACAAGGAGGTTACGTAATTTGATGCACTGCTATTGTCAGTCTAAACACAACCTAACTGACATGGATATATTGATGCTGCCTTCTAACACACACCTGCCTTATTCTCGGGTATCCAGATCAACACCTTAGGTTGGCCATAGCAGTAACCACAAACAATCTCAGCACAGAACCTACGTAGGAGCTTCATTACAAGGCTCCTCTAATAAAACCTCAGGAGGGCAGCTAGAAGCTAGTTGGTAAAGTGGCCTGCATTTATTAGATCTTCAGGTGGAGTTAGTGTTGCACAACATGTAGCCTAGTTTTTAACACACTAGTGGTGATTGGATAAAACGTTTTTTATTATTACTATTTTTCTCCCTGGGACAGACCTTCCTCCTCCTCAGACTATACTTCTTTTGTTGTATGCACAGCAAATCTAACTTTAACAGACACCAGGCTCGCCTGTAAAACATGCAATTCTACGAAGTATCAGCAGAATCGGTGTCATGACCTTGATTCACGTTGGCAAAAACTAATTTTGTAGCTTAAATCTGAAATTCCTTAATGAATTTACTACCACATAGAGTTGTTTTACATAACCCACAGTGCATTAAAGCAACATCTGTTTTTTTCCCCTCATGAAATTATGAAATTAACTGCAGAGAATTAGATGAGGAAAGCTATAGGGCTTGTGTGGTTTCCCTGTGTCTTGCTAAACTATAGCTACTGTGGCAGCGTGGTATACTAGCTGTCTGCTCTGGCCCATTTGTTCAGTCAACAGGAGTAACCTCCAGCTGTGAAGAGACCTCATCTGGGAGGGGGGCAGGAAAATAGAGCATATAGAAGAAAATAGGCAGAGGCAGTATTGTGTGTGTGTCTGTGTGTGTCTGTGTCATTAGGTACTCATGTGTGTTTGTGTGCATGTGTGTAGCTGTCTGTGTATGTCCTCTGTAGACCCCGTACACTGAGCCACTGCAATAACACAAGAATGTTCTGGGCTGCTGCCAAAAATAAAAGCAGGCGGATATGGGCTGGCAAAACGGATCATTGGGGGCACTGCAAGAATGAATTACCATTCACCGGTCCCGTGCTACCTAAACTGCGACTGTCTTGTTTACTGTAAATCCCGAGATTGGGACAGTAGGCTACTTGGTGTGCAAAAGTAAGTGCTTGTTACAGAGTATTAGGGATGGTTAACCATTTTCAACAAGATCATAAATACACACATGTACATTTATTTAGTAATAAACTAAGAGATTGTAAAAGGCTGCACTGCGGCAGCTGGGTTAGCGTATGAGTTTTTAGGAAAGAGACTGAAAAGCTGTGGCGAGACAGAAAGCGGAGAGGGCACATTGAGGGAAGACACTGACATGAATCTTGAGTTGATTTAATGACCTGCAGTGTAGTTGCATTTGGCAGGAGCTGAGTTAAAGCCAAGGGGGTAAGCGAGCCTCCACAAAGCGTATCTCCTATGGTGCCATTTTGATGCTATCAAGCCATCACCTGCCGTTAGCATTCCATTGACTGCCATTCATTTTGGCGTCACTTTGACAGCGAATAACTTTACATCTGAAGCGTTTAAAGTCTCTATTTGTCCATTGTTTAGTTATAAAGAAACACAACTATGTATAAAAGGCCCCATTACCTTGTATCTCACGTTATGGCTCCGTAGCAGGCGTTATATAAAAATAGGCTAACGAATGTGTCATAACCACGCGACTTTCTGTCGCATTAAATAGACAAATTACCGTATAGTCAGGAGAAGCTCACAGGCAGTTTTGACTTACATTAGCTGTTTTAGTTTAATTACTAATGTTAACTAGCATTTTAGTTAGCAATAATTAGCCTGTGCCTATGTTATCTCCTTACATATACCTGCGCTCTCAGTCTGCAAGATTGGGAATGATTAAGATTGCTCCTGGCACAGCTACCAGAAGACTGACAACTTTCAGACAGGATTCTCACGTCACATCTACGTAATCAAGCTCAGTTGGAGGCTGCGCAGTAATGCTTGGCCATCACCGGAAAAGTGCTTCTAATAGTGGTCACTGGTCTCCATGGAAGTGTACGGTGTCGCTTTGTCCATTTATATTACTGTCTATGGTGAAAGCGTGATGAAACCTGCCGTTTCTGTCCCTCTCCACACACTGGAAAAATTGCAGTCAAATGGGCATGGAGAGCAGCAGTGGACAGGGAGGGGAAGCAGGAGTGAGGAGAGGTTTGGGAGGGTTATCACCACCTGGAGGCACACTTGCTACAGCAGCCAAGAGCCTGAAAACCACCCTACATGTCGGACAGAATCCAAAACTTGTTTAAAAATTGCTTTAATATTAAAAAATATATATTTTAAGTTTGCACTAACAGTTAAACAGATGCATTTATGAATAGAGGCAATACATGGTATTATTGTGTACTGTAGCAAATAACACCCTGATATCACCCAAATAACACCACAGCCAAAAAGATGTTCTGTTTTTCCCAAGTGCTTATCTCATTTATTTAAAGTAGGTGCAAGATAAAGGCACTTTGCCTTCCCGCAACTTCTCACTTTTGTTACACTTAATCTCTTTCTTCCTCAACTCACATTGCCTCCCTCAAAATTGAGAATCTATAACACTGCCATGTCCTCTTTCCTCTATATTGCCATCTATGCGCTGATATCCTTTTGCATACACACACACACACACACACACACACACACACACACACACACACAATCTGCCCCAGGCTCCATCTCTCACTTTCAGTCACTCAGATCTGTTTTCCAGTATTTGAAAACAAGGGGTCCTGGCACCACTGTGTTGTTTATGTAATTTTCCTCGCTGCGTATGGCCCCTGTGTTTCTCTGCCATGTAGTGGCTCGGCAGACACAGTTACTCAGGGGGAGGGTCACACATGCACACAAACAGGAGAGTACGTGCACACACTTACAATCGCACATACACACCCACACTTAGGACATCAGAGCAGATGGAGGGGCAGAGTAACACGTGCAAGACCAAAAATGAACTCAAACTAAACCCCATGCTGTCCCTACTGGCATGTGTTAGTGTATGCTGTGTCTGTGTGCGATATGTCATTTTGGAGAGGTTATCTCTTACAAAACATTTTCCATGACACATATTTTCCAGTACATTGCACATATTTTATTATGGATTTTATCAGCCCCATTCCTTTTATTTTATCTTTGATATTTAGGTGTATCAGTGGGAAAAGTTAACCATTTACTTTTACAGTGGCATGCTGTGTTTATTAGCTAAGACAGCAGTGCTGTTTGCTCTCTGTCTAGAGGTTAATCAATTGATTAGTGTCATTGATTAACCAGGGCAGTTCACAGCAGCATTAAAGCCAAGCGGGTAAGAAAGAAGGAAATATCTGCAAGGAGATTGACACTAACAGTAAACTGTATACAGTAAGGAGTTGTGAAAATTGCACTTATATTCAGGCCCTCTTCCTTTTTTGAAACAGAAGCTGCTGTACCCAGAGCTAAGAATAAATGGGTAAAGCAGAGTTAAGTAAAATGCTGCTGATAGGCGGCCACCAGTTAACGGTTAGTGTGTGTGTGTGTGTGTGTGTGTGTGTGTGTGTTGTGTGTGTGTGTGTGTGTGTTGTGTGTTTGTGTTTATGTGTGTGTGTCTGCAAATGTGTGTGCACGTACGTCTGCAAATGTGTGTGCACGTACGTCTGCAAATGTGTGTGCACGTACGTCTGCAAATGTGTGCACTGGAGGTGTCAAAAGCAGTGTGGTGATGAGCAACAGCAGCTTGCAGTTCGTATAGCGTCATGAAGACTTTAAGGAAGTACTACATTTCTAAAGGCTGGTTATCCAATCAGCATTCTTACTTTCACCTCTATTGTCAGTCACACAAAGGAAATCAATAAAAAAAAGTTGGCCAGAAGTGCGAGAGTGAAAGTTTTGCTGACGTCACATGCATGATTTTTCAATCAAAAGTTTCAAAAGTAGATCAAATCAAAGACATAGTATGCGTCATAAGCACTGTTAAAAACCTGATGCTTTCCTTTTAGGGTTATTTTAAAAAGAGAAAATGTGTTCAAGTATCCTTCACAGTCAGGCGTTTAACCCCAGTACAGGGGGAGGGGAGAAGGCTAAGAAGAACAAGATTTGGGAGATGAATGAATGAATGAATGAATGAATGAATGAATGAATGAAATTGACCGGACAAGAGGCAGTCGGGAAGAGGGGAATTAGTGCATGCTCTCATGATGTGGGCAGGATGCCAGGGACTGGGGGAAGTACTGATGTCATTTTTGACATGACAGCTGCTCTGAGAATCTTGTCTTTCGTGTTTTTCTTTGCTGTCATGGACTCTTGGCTTCTGTGTGTGTGTGTGTGTGTGTGTGTGTGTGTGTGTGTGTGTGTGTGTGTGTGTGTGTGTGTGTGTGTGTGTGTGTGTGTGTGTGTGTGTGTGTGTGTGTGTGTGTGTGTGTGTGTGTGTGTGTGTGTGTGTGTGTGTGTGTGTGTGTGTGTGTGTGTGTGTGTGTGTGTGTGTGTGTGTCATGATCCAATTATGACTGAGTGCCATGTGACCATAACTAGCAACTTATATTGTCCTGATTATCAGCTGCAACTGCTTGTGCTCATGTGAGTATGGTTCTGTAAATTAACATACCAATTCACAGAGCAAAATTGCATTTAAACTTGCTCAGATGGTCTTGCTCCTCTGTCTTTGGCTTGCCTCTAGCCTCCTCCTCTTCTTCCTTCCTGTGGTGAACTAAGGACCATGTTCCTGGCCTCAACAGCTGAGCTGAGAACAGAGAGAAAGACTTTCCATATAGTGTTGAAACTGTAGGCTGTACCAAATTAAGTGTAGAATGTGTGGATGACTGTTTGGGTGAACTACTGTAACAAATGCATGTACATTTATACTGTATGTAGGGCTGTGCAATTAAATCGAAATTTTTATCGCGATTATGATTTCAGCTCCCAATGATCACAAAAACAGAATAATCGAGAAAAACAATTATTTAGCTCATTACGTTTTGCAAGAAAACTCTTATTTTCTCTTGTGTTCTAAATGAAAAAAATAAAGTTTAAATAGGAAAAGTATTAAGACAAATTTCACAGTATGTGTTTTTTTACTGTTGATTTATTTACCTTTTTCCACTGTTTTTTTTTTAAAGTTCAATAATTGCAACATCTTTCCAGAAGTCAACGAGTAATCGTGTTAAATTATCGTGATTTCAATATTGACCGAAATAATCATGGTTATATTTTTTTCCATAATCAAGCAGCCCTAACTATATGTAGATATATAAACTAGGGGTGCAAGATATATCGACTTAATATCATTATCGCAATATCACGTTGTGCAATATTATATCGAATGTGTCGCAGTAAGTAATATTTTGTTTATTTTGTGGAGCACTGCGTCCTGTCCGGCTGTGTGGCTTAGTTGTGTTTGATTTAGAGCCCGCTTGAAACGCTATAATGATCATGTTTCATTGGCATAATTTTACATGTGTTTAATAAAAATATCTAAATTAACATCGATATCGCAATATCACATTTTGTCAATATCGTGCAACCCTAATATAAAGAATGAGTAACCAGCAGGTAGATAGTGGGTCATGTGTATTAAGAGTAGGGCAAACACTGACAAGATGTAGGGTTTGTGTTACATTACATTACAGTACATTGTGTGCATTTAAATGCTGAATTGTAGCTTATTATAATTAGTGCTGACATGATGATTACAGATGAACAGAAAAATAATTAATAGCAATTTAATAAGAGATACAGACATTTGCGGATGTTAAGTAATTTGAGGATTCTGTTCCCTTGTGCATATTAGATTATATATCAATTAAATACCATTTGTGTATTGGCATTTTTGCCATAAATAGGCATTTACTAAAAAAAAATAATTGACAACTTAATTCATTAACTAATTATCAATTAATGGGTAGTTGTCATCCTATTCAGATATATTGGCGATGTGGAGAAGAGGCAGATGGAAAGATAAAGACAAGCGATAGTGAGTGAGACAGAACACAGAAGTGTTTTTTTTTTTCCATGAAAAAGTGCAAGATCAGAAAGTACAATGTTGAATGTAGTTCCTTCTCTTCCTGTCAACCTAAAATATGTAAGGAGGAGGATGTATTTGCCAGTTAACAAAACGATACGGGTGTCACACATCACAATGGTATCTAATCAGAAACTTAAATATTTATAAATACCAGAGCTGTGCAGGCGTCCTGATTTGGTACAGCCTTACTGTGTTTTCCATGGCAAGGGAATCTACTAATTGTGTGGATTTACGCAGAAGACCAACTTTACTTCTTGTCAAAATACTGAAAATACTAAAATATTTCTCTAACTACCCTGAAATGCTCTATAAAAACCCACAAAGTATGTGGTGTTGTATTTCAACAGAATGCGTCACACAAACCCGTAGCAAGTGGAAACGTACAGTATTAAGAGTGTGTGTCTGTGTTTCTGTGTGGTTTTGTCGGTGGCTAACAAACAGGATGGGAGTTTACTTATCAGTACATGTCTTTATGACGAGCATATCCCTTCTGATAAGGAAACCCATTGTAAAAAAAAGCTCCCTCACATGTTTCTGCAGAAAAATCCCCCAAAACCCCTTTACAGTGATTTATTTTCGCAATATGATAACAAAGCAGAAAGCACTGTATGATTTCCCTATGTAACACATGGCTTTGCCCACTGTGTGTGTTTCTGTAGAGACAGAGAGGCTGCTGTGTGTGTTTGTATTGATCTACGACAGCCTCAGGGTTTCTCGGCATCACTTACAGAGGGTCAAAGGAGAAAATAACACGCTTGTCCCTTCAGATGACATCCAATAATGGTTTTTAAAAAGAACACACGTTTTATGTGTTTAAAATATCCTCCTACATCGAGGCGACATAATAAAACATAAACATAATACAATATAATCCTGATAAGCATCATGCCAATCCTCAATAGATCAATACACTTAAATTGCAGTGGTTGTTCTTGTTAATTGTGAGGAATTTAGTGCTAATGCTTTGAGTAATCTGTTGTTTACTTTCCAATATGGCATTGAAATAGACTGGTAAGTGATTCATGAATGGCCAACCGTACTGATAGTGTCATTAATTCAGCTTTTACACTGACATCACACACATTCAGCATTCACTGAGGAATGATGTATTTGCACTCATAGTGCCCCACTGCCTGGGTGTCTTTATGCATGGTCAGGTCTGTGGGTGTCACTGATATCCAGTGGCAGTAAAAATGACCCTTTCTGAGAGTGACAGCTTTAAACCCTGAAAAATAGGAGTGTATATGTGAGCATGCAGAAACCATTTCTGCTGGGAGGAGAAAAAAAACCCTGCATTTCAGCTCTTATCAGGAATCTAGCAGAACGGGGCCGATCACCTCCCACTGCTGAGCTATCAACGTGGAGTTAATTGCCTTTCAGAGGCAAAGCGGGGTTGTGTTTTTTGTGTTTTGTGTGTTTACTTTTCTGCTTGGTTGTTGGCTTTGTCTTTTTCGATTAACGTAAGTTATAGTAGAATATGGTGCAGGGTCTGGGCCTGGAATTGTCCCCGACCGTCATCCTGCAAGCCATCATTGAGATTGTTTACTTAAACGATAGGAACCAACAGGACTTGACAGAAACTGATACAAACCACATTACACAGTGACATCAGCACAGAGAGATGAAGAGGGAGGATAGAGGGAAGGACAGATAAGTGAAGGGAAGGACCTGTATGTATGTATGTATGTATGTGTGTGTGTGTGTGTGTATGTATGTGTGTGTGTGTGTGTGTGTGTATGTATGTGTGTATGTATGTGTGTATGTATGTGTATGTATGTATGTATGTATGTATGTATGTATGTATGTATGTATGTAATGGGCTTGGCATGCGGACAGCATGTTCTGTGAGAGCTATAGAGGACAAGGTGTTTCAAGGTCTCCCGTCATGCTTGATGGGTTACAGTGTGGTTGGGTTTGGGTTGCATGTGCAGCGCTAATGGCCTTGTGTTGAAGCCTACCACGTTAGCTTCCTCTAAACTCCAGGTCTCTCATGTGTAATTGCATTTTTCACAGTTTGTAGCCTTGAATACCCTGGCACTACCACCCTGCACGTTGGGTTTGAAGAGAGAGGAATTGCATGCCCACTTCTTTGTGTTCAGTAGATCAAGTGTTCACATCCTCCATCTCTGTGGTTATAGACTTTTGCTGACCCATAAGAGAACCCAACAAGTGATTTAAAATGTTTCAGAGATGATATTTCACAGCAAAGATGAGACAGAGGTTCTGGTTTGCTTTCCTCTGCAGGCTAAAGCTGTTCAAAGTATACATATACAGTCAGTGCATATGTATTGTTTTGTCCTGGTAAAGATGTGCATAGATAATATG